>NC_088652.1:11763114-11793114 GCF_964019385.1 Sycon ciliatum
CATTGCTCATGACAAGCAGGGTCCCAGGTTCGAGTCCTGGTGGGTCGGGCGTTTTTTTCTCTTTTCAGGCAGTTCACTTCCCCGACTGATCCTTTGAATTTGAAGTTCTCCCAATCCTTTCCAAAAATAATAATAATAATAATAATGTAAAAGAGAAAAGGACATATGGATACGAGTTTAGAGTAACTCTCCATCACTGTAACATGATACTATATACAGTCAGAAAGTGCAATAACTAGGCACAAAACTGACAGAGTACTGAGACATTCGACGTCCTGACACCTAACTTTAACACATCTCCGTAGCGCTAACCGACAGCCTTCCAACTTGGAAGGTTCAAGGTTATGGAAAGACCAAAGAGGGGAAGGCAAGCGCAACGAAAACGAGCAAAAGCTACAGTCCCAACGGAACAAAGAATGTCGATTGTTACTGGACGATGACGAGACCAGTACGATATTTGACAAAGCGGTCTAACTACAATTCGAAGCAGCAAAGCAGCACACCACCCAACTTGGGTGGGTCATAAATATCAAAGATAAGTAAAGAAAGGGAAGCTTTGCGAAAACGAATTGTACAAGCCGAAAGCCAAACTCCTACAGTACTCCTCATGCATGACATTGTGATGGACTAGTTGACTACAAAACAAGTTGTTTCACACGACGTACGTTTCGCCGTATGGTTCGTGACGGCTCATCAGGTGTGCAATTTGAAACTCGGATGTTGAGCCATAAATAAATGTAAAAGAGAAAAGGACATATGGATACGAGTTTAGAGTAACTCTCCATCACTGTAACATGATACTATATACAGTCAGAAAGTGCAATAACTAGGCACAAAACTGACAGAGTACTGAGACATTCGACGTCCTGACACCTAACTTTAACACATCTCCGTAGCGCTAACCGACAGCCTTCCAACTTGGAAGGTTCAAGGTTATGGAAAGACCAAAGAGGGGAAGGCAAGCGCAACGAAAACGAGCAAAAGCTACAGTCCCAACGGAACAAAGAATGTCGATTGTTACTGGACGATGACGAGACCAGTACGATATTTGACAAAGCGGTCTAACTACAATTTGAACCTTCCAAGTTGGAAGGCTGTCGGTTAGCGCTACGGAGATGTGTTAAAGTTAGGTGTCAGGACGTCGAATGTCTCAGTACTCTGTCAGTTTTGTGCCTAGTTATTGCACTTTCTGACTGTATATAGTATCATGTTACAGTGATGGAGAGTTACTCTAAACTCGTATCCATATGTCCTTTTCTCTTTTACATTTATTTATGGCTCAACATCCGAGTTTCAAATTGCACACCTGATGAGCCGTCACGAACCATACGGCGAAACGTACGTCGTGTGAAACAACTTGTTTTGTAGTCAACTAGTCCATCACAATGTCATGCATGAGGAGTACTGTAGGAGTTTGGCTTTCGGCTTGTACAATTCGTTTTCGCAAAGCTTCCCTTTCTTTACTTATCTTTGATATTTATGACCCACCCAAGTTGGGTGGTGTGCTGCTTTGCTGCTTCGAATTGTAGTTAGACCGCTTTGTCAAATATCGTACTGGTCTCGTCATCGTCCAGTAACAATCGACATTCTTTGTTCCGTTGGGACTGTAGCTTTTGCTCGTTTTCGTTGCGCTTGCCTTCCCCTCTTTGGTCTTTCCATAACCTTGAACCTTCCAAGTTGGAAGGCTGTCGGTTAGCGCTACGGAGATGTGTTAAAGTTAGGTGTCAGGACGTCGAATGTCTCAGTACTCTGTCAGTTTTGTGCCTAGTTATTGCACTTTCTGACTGTATATAGTATCATGTTACAGTGATGGAGAGTTACTCTAAACTCGTATCCATATGTCCTTTTCTCTTTTACATTTATTTATGGCTCAACATCCGAGTTTCAAATTGCACACCTGATGAGCCGTCACGAACCATACGGCGAAACGTACGTCGTGTGAAACAACTTGTTTTGTAGTCAACTAGTCCATCACAATGTCATGCATGAGGAGTACTGTAGGAGTTTGGCTTTCGGCTTGTACAATTCGTTTTCGCAAAGCTTCCCTTTCTTTACTTATCTTTGATATTTATGACCCACCCAAGTTGGGTGGTGTGCTGCTTTGCTGCTTCGAATTGTAGTTAGACCGCTTTGTCAAATATCGTACTGGTCTCGTCATCGTCCAGTAACAATCGACATTCTTTGTTCCGTTGGGACTGTAGCTTTTGCTCGTTTTCGTTGCGCTTGCCTTCCCCTCTTTGGTCTTTCCATAACCTTGAACCTTCCAAGTTGGAAGGCTGTCGGTTAGCGCTACGGAGATGTGTTAAAGTTAGGTGTCAGGACGTCGAATGTCTCAGTACTCTGTCAGTTTTGTGCCTAGTTATTGCACTTTCTGACTGTATATAGTATCATGTTACAGTGATGGAGAGTTACTCTAAACTCGTATCCATATGTCCTTTTCTCTTTTACATTTATTTATGGCTCAACATCCGAGTTTCAAATTGCACACCTGATGAGCCGTCACGAACCATACGGCGAAACGTACGTCGTGTGAAACAACTTGTTTTGTAGTCAACTAGTCCATCACAATGTCATGCATGAGGAGTACTGTAGGAGTTTGGCTTTCGGCTTGTACAATTCGTTTTCGCAAAGCTTCCCTTTCTTTACTTATCTTTGATATTTATGACCCACCCAAGTTGGGTGGTGTGCTGCTTTGCTGCTTCGAATTGTAGTTAGACCGCTTTGTCAAATATCGTACTGGTCTCGTCATCGTCCAGTAACAATCGACATTCTTTGTTCCGTTGGGACTGTAGCTTTTGCTCGTTTTCGTTGCGCTTGCCTTCCCCTCTTTGGTCTTTCCATAACCTTGAACCTTCCAAGTTGGAAGGCTGTCGGTTAGCGCTACGGAGATGTGTTAAAGTTAGGTGTCAGGACGTCGAATGTCTCAGTACTCTGTCAGTTTTGTGCCTAGTTATTGCACTTTCTGACTGTATATAGTATCATGTTACAGTGATGGAGAGTTACTCTAAACTCGTATCCATATGTCCTTTTCTCTTTTACATTTATTTATGGCTCAACATCCGAGTTTCAAATTGCACACCTGATGAGCCGTCACGAACCATACGGCGAAACGTACGTCGTGTGAAACAACTTGTTTTGTAGTCAACTAGTCCATCACAATGTCATGCATGAGGAGTACTGTAGGAGTTTGGCTTTCGGCTTGTACAATTCGTTTTCGCAAAGCTTCCCTTTCTTTACTTATCTTTGATATTTATGACCCACCCAAGTTGGGTGGTGTGCTGCTTTGCTGCTTCGAATTGTAGTTAGACCGCTTTGTCAAATATCGTACTGGTCTCGTCATCGTCCAGTAACAATCGACATTCTTTGTTCCGTTGGGACTGTAGCTTTTGCTCGTTTTCGTTGCGCTTGCCTTCCCCTCTTTGGTCTTTCCATAACCTTGAACCTTCCAAGTTGGAAGGCTGTCGGTTAGCGCTACGGAGATGTGTTAAAGTTAGGTGTCAGGACGTCGAATGTCTCAGTACTCTGTCAGTTTTGTGCCTAGTTATTGCACTTTCTGACTGTATATAGTATCATGTTACAGTGATGGAGAGTTACTCTAAACTCGTATCCATATGTCCTTTTCTCTTTTACATTTATTTATGGCTCAACATCCGAGTTTCAAATTGCACACCTGATGAGCCGTCACGAACCATACGGCGAAACGTACGTCGTGTGAAACAACTTGTTTTGTAGTCAACTAGTCCATCACAATGTCATGCATGAGGAGTACTGTAGGAGTTTGGCTTTCGGCTTGTACAATTCGTTTTCGCAAAGCTTCCCTTTCTTTACTTATCTTTGATATTTATGACCCACCCAAGTTGGGTGGTGTGCTGCTTTGCTGCTTCGAATTGTAGTTAGACCGCTTTGTCAAATATCGTACTGGTCTCGTCATCGTCCAGTAACAATCGACATTCTTTGTTCCGTTGGGACTGTAGCTTTTGCTCGTTTTCGTTGCGCTTGCCTTCCCCTCTTTGGTCTTTCCATAACCTTGAACCTTCCAAGTTGGAAGGCTGTCGGTTAGCGCTACGGAGATGTGTTAAAGTTAGGTGTCAGGACGTCGAATGTCTCAGTACTCTGTCAGTTTTGTGCCTAGTTATTGCACTTTCTGACTGTATATAGTATCATGTTACAGTGATGGAGAGTTACTCTAAACTCGTATCCATATGTCCTTTTCTCTTTTACATTTATTTATGGCTCAACATCCGAGTTTCAAATTGCACACCTGATGAGCCGTCACGAACCATACGGCGAAACGTACGTCGTGTGAAACAACTTGTTTTGTAGTCAACTAGTCCATCACAATGTCATGCATGAGGAGTACTGTAGGAGTTTGGCTTTCGGCTTGTACAATTCGTTTTCGCAAAGCTTCCCTTTCTTTACTTATCTTTGATATTTATGACCCACCCAAGTTGGGTGGTGTGCTGCTTTGCTGCTTCGAATTGTAGTTAGACCGCTTTGTCAAATATCGTACTGGTCTCGTCATCGTCCAGTAACAATCGACATTCTTTGTTCCGTTGGGACTGTAGCTTTTGCTCGTTTTCGTTGCGCTTGCCTTCCCCTCTTTGGTCTTTCCATAACCTTGAACCTTCCAAGTTGGAAGGCTGTCGGTTAGCGCTACGGAGATGTGTTAAAGTTAGGTGTCAGGACGTCGAATGTCTCAGTACTCTGTCAGTTTTGTGCCTAGTTATTGCACTTTCTGACTGTATATAGTATCATGTTACAGTGATGGAGAGTTACTCTAAACTCGTATCCATATGTCCTTTTCTCTTTTACATTTATTTATGGCTCAACATCCGAGTTTCAAATAATAATAATAATAATAATAATAATAATAATAATATAAAATCTTGTAGGACGCATCACGCAGCTTCATAAGTAAAAAATTGGTTGTGAGCAACACTGGCTCACACTCAAATAACTGCTTTTCACCAGAAAAATATTATATTTCAACGTTTCGGTCATGAAATAACCATCATCAGGAATGAAGTGGGCACACCAGTTAGGATGGGTTAATATACGAGGAGCGCTGCAAACTGATAACAAATCACACCTGCATGCACTATGACGAGAGAGAGAACAAAAGGACAAAACATCACCAAAAAAAAACCCAGGTATAGAAATAACGCAATACGCGACAACTCTAAAAATGGCACAGGTACAAGCAACAAACAGAATGTACATGTGCACTAGGTGCGTGCAGACATGTAATTGCAGGCGCTAGCAACAACAGTAGTAGTAACAGCCTGCTGAATGATGCCATAGAAGATAAGTTCAATTGGAGAGCTCTCTGCTACCGGAACTTCACCACCTACCGGGCTGAACTCCGACCATACTCCAAGCAAGAGTACGTTTGGCTCCGAAATCTCTGTGATGCCGTTCGCAACAAGGAGTATCGCAGCTCGAGACGACGCCTATCCAGGAAGTTGGACTGGCTAAGGCAGCAAGCTGATTTGACGAGAACTCGTGCAGGGAGAGTTAGGGCGGAGACAGCAGCGGGTGACGCTGGCCAGGACCGGTCAGCGTGCGTTCTCGACTTAGATCACTGCGTACCCAATGAGACAGTAGCTGTGCTGCAGAACGGCCCTGGCTTTGTGCCATCCACTGGCCGAGTGGGGAAGAGAGACTTGGAGGATGTGGAGGTTGGAGTCGAGAGAATGGCCTATTCGCTACGGTGGTGGGCGAACGCAAATGTGGAGCAGCAGAACCAGGCCAATGCAGAACCGGACACATTCGACAGCAAAATTTGGCATATCAAAGCCCACGGTTTTGAACAGGGTCCAAAGCTGCCAAGGGAAGAAGAATTCGGCTTGGCCAGTTTCAAGCGCGAGGTCATGAATATCTACCGAACAGCGTCAGCTCCCCGGCCTAACATGTCTCGAAAAGACCGCGAGCGGCTTACCGACCTCCGCGACGATGATTCCGTGGTCGTCAAGAGGTCCGACAAGAGCAATAAGTTTGTGGCGATGAAGATGGCAACGTACCTTGATAAGGCCGAGACTATCCTGTCAGATGAGACAAAGTTCACACCCGTCAGTGTCACCATCGATGATTGGGAGAAGCAAACGCGCACTATCCTTCAACGCGTCTGTGGTGGTACACTAGAGAAGGACCTGTACCAAGCCATACTCCCTGGCGACAACAGGTTTCCGGAGATGTATGGCCTACCTAAAGACCACAAAGCCACGGTACCGCTTCGGCCAGTTGTGTCAGCTGTTGATAGCCCGGTGACCAATATTTCTATTGTCCTGGAGCGTATACTCAACCAATGCCTGAAGTATGTCCCAGCACATCTGAAAAACACGCTGGAAGCACTGGAGGATATCCGGCAAGTGTATCCCGACCTACAAGCCCCAGCGGGGACCATCATCGTTACGATGGACGTGGTCGCTCTTTACCCAAGTATCCCTATCGCTGAAGGGGTGCAGGCGGTTGCTAGAGTCCTGCAGCAGCACATCGAGTCTGTTGACACATTTGGTTTAAGCGTGGAGCAGATCGAAGAGCTGTTAACCTTCGTTCTAAGATCCAATTATTTCAGATTTGGTGAGAAGGTCTACCACCAGAGGGAAGGCATCGCCATGGGTAACAACCTAGCGCCCCCGTTTGCGATTATCTTCATGCATGACCTCGAAACCTCGCTGTTGCTAAACTCGCCTGGTGCTCCCGTACTCTACAAGCGTTATATTGATGACATCATTATGCTGTGGACACTGGGGGCCGCGCTTCTCCGCCAGCTGATTGCGTTCTTCAATACCGCCAATGCGAGCATCAAGTTCACGTATCAATCTTCGGAGGAAACTGGGTCGGTTGACTTTATGGACACGACTATTCATGTCTCCTCCGAGGGCGCAATATCATTCGAGCTGTTCCGCAAAGCTTGCCACAGTGGCCTCGTCTCAGACTTCAACTCCTGCGTTCCGCAACAGCAAAAACTCGCCATCGCGTCTTCGGAATTCCTCCGCGCGGCCCGCCTTTCCTCTGATCCTGCAGCCCGCCAGCGAAGTGAGCAAAAGGTTATTGACACATTAAAATTCAACAACTTTCCTGACAAAGTGATCGCGACTGCTCATGAACGAGCCAGACGACCTGCTAAACAGAAGAAAGACTATCGATCCACGTTGAAGTTACCATTCAAAACGGATGCCATCCACTACAGGGTCCACCGTCTTCTAAACAAATACAATCTAAATGTACAGATAATCTACAAGAATGCAAGGCTTTCCAACAGCGTCACTAAGTCCAGCCTCACTGGACCTTGCTGCCGTAAGTGGGTGGATCCCGCTGCCCCGAGGCGACGAGGAAGGCCTAAAGCCGCCTGCGTTGCATGCCAATCGAGCGAGGTAGAATGCACAAGACGCAACGTGGTTTATCGTCTGACCTGCAAGTGCTCGGAGAAGTATGTTGGAGAGACTGGCCGCAGTGTAGCAACGCGAACAAAAGAACACAATGATAACTCACGCAACAAGACGTCTGGAAAAGCCCTGGGCGAGCACTACCGACTTCACCATGGCGACGAGGTACTGCCGCTTGGCGAGTCGGCATTCACAGAGGTTCGCGTCCTTGCCACTGAGTCGGATCGGGCCAGGAGGAGAATACGCGAAGCAATACAAATTCGCGACACGAGCCCCAGCATAAACAATAACGCAGGGTGGGACCTCCTGTGAATTCTCTGGTGAGGCCTTGTACATATTTCTGGCCCTGATACTCGCTCTTCCTGGATGGTGGTGGTTTAGCACCCCTTGAACTAGTGCACTGTTACTACTACTGTTGTTGCTAGCGCCTGCAATTACATGTCTGCACGCACCTAGTGCACATGTACATTCTGTTTGTTGCTTGTACCTGTGCCATTTTTAGAGTTGTCGCGTATTGCGTTATTTCTATACCTGGGTTTTTTTTGGTGATGTTTTGTCCTTTTGTTCTCTCTCTCGTCATAGTGCATGCAGGTGTGATTTGTTATCAGTTTGCAGCGCTCCTCGTATATTAACCCATCCTAACTGGTGTGCCCACTTCATTCCTGATGATGGTTATTTCATGACCGAAACGTTGAAATATAATATTTTTCTGGTGAAAAGCAGTTATTTGAGTGTGAGCCAGTGTTGCTCACAACCAATTTTTTAATAATAATAATAATAATAATAATAATATGTAAAAAGGCGACGTGGAGACAATAATCTTAATAATGCAATGAATATAACTAAATGCGCACTCATATCACAACCATGGGGACGAATCATGTACATGTATTCCAGAACGTTTTCTTGTCACAATTATCAATGGAATTCGTGACTAAAGAGAATGATGAAACTACAATAGGATTTATACACTTGGAGTGGAACAGCGAGGATACAAGCATAGTAAGAAAAATAGCACAAACCTAGGAACAATGTGCACAGGTAATAAACTATAGGTGAGGTGAGAAATGATAGGAAATTCAGCAAGTGCAGTGTGACAATGGACATGCATGTGCAAGTGTGTGTGAGTGCGAATTTACTGGAATAGCGTAAGTGCGGTGACATTTTCTTTTTGTTTACAAAGATTTGGATCACGAATGCGAATGTAGACTGCTTCTAGAACTTTCAACTGCTTGAAACTACTTGCAGAACGAACAACACTGAACCAAGAATCATCATAACTTTCACGACACACGGGGTTAGACAACCTCACCTATAGTTTATTACCTGTGCACATTGTTCCTAGGTTTGTGCTATTTTTCTTACTATGCTTGTATCCTCGCTGTTCCACTCCAAGTGTATAAATCCTATTGTAGTTTCATCATTCTCTTTAGTCACGAATTCCATTGATAATTGTGACAAGAAAACGTTCTGGAATACATGTACATGATTCGTCCCCATGGTTGTGATATGAGTGCGCATTTAGTTATATTCATTGCATTAATAATAATAATAATAATAATAATAATAATAATTTTACAAGAAGTCGGAGGCGGATAATACTTTAATAACGAAGGTACGTGTTAGGTCGTAAGTATCCACGCAAACACACATCCAGTCAAAATAAGGCACTTGTCAAAGTATCCGAACGTTTTCGGTCCCTTCTCATCAAGGATTATACAGGGAATGGCTCAAGTTGGAAAGACTAAAACTTATATAGCGTAAAGATATGAGATAACAACACTCGTGACAAGGTGAAAAAAAGTATCAAGTTCAGCACGACACAAAACTCGAAGGACATAATAATAGCGACAAGAACATAGTGAGCAAATTAAGTTACATTGTTAACACCTCGACGAGGAGTAACACCAAACAATTGTAGCGACAACACATTTTCTTTTTGTACGCAAAGTTCAGGATCTAACTTACGGATATACAAAGCTTCTAACACAGCCAGATGCAACGCACATCTACCACGTGACAATATTGAGAACACATTATCACTGTACAACTCACGAGCAACATCTGTCAGCCCGTACCAATTGTCGTGAGTTGTACAGTGATAATGTGTTCTCAATATTGTCACGTGGTAGATGTGCGTTGCATCTGGCTGTGTTAGAAGCTTTGTATATCCGTAAGTTAGATCCTGAACTTTGCGTACAAAAAGAAAATGTGTTGTCGCTACAATTGTTTGGTGTTACTCCTCGTCGAGGTGTTAACAATGTAACTTAATTTGCTCACTATGTTCTTGTCGCTATTATTATGTCCTTCGAGTTTTGTGTCGTGCTGAACTTGATACTTTTTTTCACCTTGTCACGAGTGTTGTTATCTCATATCTTTACGCTATATAAGTTTTAGTCTTTCCAACTTGAGCCATTCCCTGTATAATCCTTGATGAGAAGGGACCGAAAACGTTCGGATACTTTGACAAGTGCCTTATTTTGACTGGATGTGTGTTTGCGTGGATACTTAAGACCTAACACGTACCTTCGTTATTAAAATAATAATAATAATAATAATAATATATGTGGAAGAGAAAAGGACATATGGATACGAGTTAAGAGTAACTCTCCATCACTGTCACATGATACTATATACAGTCAGAAAGTGCAATAACTAGGCACAAAACTGACAGAGTACTGAAACATTCGACGTCCTGACACCTAGCTTTAACACATCTCCGTAGCGCTAACCGACAGCCTTCCAACTTGGAAGGTTCAAGGTTATGGAAAAGACCAAAGAGGGGAAGGCAAGCGCAAGCGCAAGCGCTTGTACAATTCGTTTTCGCAAAGCTTCCCTTTCTTTACTTATCTTTGATATTTATGACCCACCCAAGTTGGGTGGTGTGCTGCTTTGCTGCTTCGAATTGTAGTTAGACCGCTTTGTCAAATATCGTACTGGTCTCGTCATCGTCCAGTAACAATCGACATTCTTTGTTCCGTTGGGACTGTGGCTTTTGCTCGTTTTCGTTGCGCTTGCCTTCCCCTCTTTGGTCTTTTCCATAACCTTGAACCTTCCAAGTTGGAAGGCTGTCGGTTAGCGCTACGGAGATGTGTTAAAGCTAGGTGTCAGGACGTCGAATGTTTCAGTACTCTGTCAGTTTTGTGCCTAGTTATTGCACTTTCTGACTGTATATAGTATCATGTTACAGTGATGGAGAGTTACTCTTAACTCGTATCCATATGTCCTTTTCTCTTCCACATTTATTTCTGGCTCAACATCCGAGTTTCAAATAATAATATAATAGCTATAAAGAGAACAAATTCTGCTGTCATCGCCACACTACAACAAAGTCATGAAGGTTTACCAAAATCGATTTTCTTGTCACAATCATCCGTGGAAAGCCGTGACTGAAAAATAACCATGCCAAATCAATAATTTATATACATTCAATAATGTGTTACGAGAACAAAACAAAGTGCTAAAAATAGAATGAGGGAAGGTGAGACAATAGAAGTAAAGTGAGAGCTAAGTGCAACAGGGGTGAGGAACTAATTGCAACGCTAGAACTGTGTAGTGAGACAAACAATCATGCTGTGCACGTACGAAAACAATCTTAACGCAACTACATGTTTCTTCTGCTTACAGAGATCAGGCTTATGCAAACGAATACAAACAGCCTCAAGTACGTTCAACTGACTAGCGTACCGTGCACGACAAAGAACAGAAAAACTAAAATCATCATACACCTGCACACACTTAGGGTGAGACAACAGATGAAGAAAAAAGGCAGACTTCTTACGATCACAATCACCATCCGATTCCTCGTCTCCACCAACCGCGACCTCGTCCCCCGTTTCATCTTCCAACTCGTCCTCAGTGTCGTCCTCCGTGTCATTCTCCTCATCACCACCGATCGGTCCCAGGCTCGCTTCACGTTGCTGAACCTCTGTTCGTTGACTCCTCCTTTGATCTTGATGGTAATTTGTTACCATTGTTGTTGTTGTCGTTGTTGTTCCTGTTGTTGCTAAATCTTCTGTTCCCAGTGTCTTCGCCGGTGCTTGACATCCAGGACTGTAATAATTCATTGAATAATTAGCCGTTGATCGTCTAGGTCTTTGAATGTTGATCGTGTCGTTTTCTCTGTTGAATTCCGTTTCCTTCAGCCTTCTTTCTTCTTGTTCATGTTCAGTGCTTACCTCATCCATATTTGCCCGTGCCAGCGACACCACAGACTCAGCCCCAGCACTGCCGATGGCAGATGCAGGTGGCGGTTCTGGGGGAGGCAACGGCAACGATGGCGATGGGGGCATCACCATGATCACCTCGTCGCAGCGTCCACTTTGGTCATGAGCTGGATGTTGTTGTGGTGTACTTTCTTGTGTTGTTATGGTGCATTGTGTTATAACGTTAGTGACAATGTGCATATTATCCATCTACACGGCTCTCGATACGGGTAATGGAGGCACTATTGCCGTCGACGGCAATTGTGCTAACGATGGCTCTGATCGAGGGTTCTTAGGCGGCCTGCCGCGTTTGGGTCGCAGTGCCCGTGCCGAGCCAGTCAGCATGTGCAGTGGGACGTGCTATACGTGCGTTCAGATGTTGAAGAGTCCTACCAACGTACCGACTACCGCCTTGTCGGCACTCAAATTGGTATACCAATTTAGATGCGAGTTGGATCTTTATAGCTATTATAAAATTGTTGTCTCCGCGTCGATTATTTAAATAATAATAATAATAATTAAAAAGCTTCCGTGGAGATAAAAATGTAATCAACGCAATAAATAGAGTAAGCTGCGCACTCAGTACAAACACCATAAGCAAAACTTGTTTTCATGTATAATAAATAAGCTTGTTCCTAAACGTTTTCGTCACCATCTCATCAGAGGATTACTGGCAAATCAACAAAAGCTCTTAACTCAATATATATATACGCACAATGCAAGTAATAATTTAGACCCTAACTAGCGCGATAAAATGAGAGCTGAAAGAAACATTACACCATTCAACGATATCAGGTGACAACAAATGCGATAAATTCACCACTAGAAAGTTACCAAGCAACCACAAACGAGAACTACTGATCTAAATTCACAAACAATTTCAACGTAAACAAATTCTTTTTCTGCCTACACAAAATCGGCCTGGTGGTAAAAATGTAAATAGACTCCAATACACGCAAATACCTTTGACTACGTGAACGAGACCAAACAGAAAAGCAATCATCAGCATAACTAGAACGACAATCACTATTCTGAACAAGATGGTTGGCGATAGAAGATTCATACACCCTAACAACGCTACTAGAACCAGTACATACTTTGGAATTACGTGACAATGAAACCGACCTGACATTCCTTGCCGCTACTGCCAATCCAGACGAGGCCGATGTAGATGTCCGTACCAAAGGCACGTCCGTTGCTGGCACTGCCTGCTGCGATGATGCTCCCTTTGACGTTCCAATGGCTGTTGATGTTGATGAAGAGGAGGAGGGAGATGAGGAAGACGCTGACGACGACGATGACGACAACGACGGAGACGATAAAGACTCTGCTAACCTCGCCCTAGAGCGAGTCACTGGTCCCGCAGACACACCATCCGGTGGTTTCTTCGGTGGCCGGCCACGCTTTTTGCCACCGGAGGTGGACACACCGGATGACGGTACAGAGGAAGTCAAAGAAGACGAAACCGCAGATACCAACGATGATGACGGGATAGAAGGAAGAGACGGTAAAGACGAAGGCAATGACGAACAAGCCGATGCCGACGAAGAAGACAACGACACCCCAGTTGGTTCCGTCCCCAGCGAGGGTGCACCTCCAGTCGCAGTACCAATCTTTGGGGGACGACCTCGTCTAGGCCTTGACGACCGTGCCTCAACAGGCATAACGTGAAGAGGCACATGCTGGTGGATCCGTGCCTCCAGGTGCTGAAGGGTCCTACCCACATACCGGCTCTCACATTGCCGGCACTCGAAGTTGTAAATAAGATGTGATAATTTAAGAGTGGGTAGGACATCCTTCTTCACCATGAAGGCACGAGCTGTTGTGTAGACGAACCGGACACTAACATTACGAAAGTTCGATTCTGCAGCTGACTTAACTCGACGTTGCATGGTACGGCAAACAGCTTCACCCTTCCAAGGCAAACGAAGATACACCGGAGTGGCCTCGGAGGACACTTCCTTCGCTCCACCCAGTGTACTAACTACGACATATTTAGATATCACATATTCCGGGTACCCATTTAAACGAAACAAAGTGCGTAGCCGCTCCAGCTCCTCATCCAACTTTGAAGGCGAACATAATCGACGAGCACGATCCACTAGATTACGAACGAGATTAATTTTGTACGACCTCGCAGTAAACGAGTCCCAAACAATGTACAAGCCGGTGAACGTTGGTTTCCGGTACACTGATGTAATTACACCACCCATACCAGACTTCTCTACAAGAACGTCCAAGAAGGACAATTTACTAGCCGATTCAAACTCACAAGTAAACTTCAGTGAGGGGTGCAGCTTATTCAATAATTCAAGAAACTCCTGCGCGTCGCTCCGAGACTGAAAGTAGGACCAACTATCGTCAACAAAACGACAATACACCGCAGGCCATTTACATTTGGGGACCAATGATTCGCAGTAACCCACAAATATATTTGCAAGAACTGGACCCAACGGTGAACCCATCGCGACACCATCTATCTGACGATACATAACATTCTCAAACGAAAATTCAACGCCAGACGTAACCATATTCATAAGACGGCGAAAGTACGTCTCTTCGATAGTAACAGGAGAACCTACATTACCACGGTACATAGCATCACCGCAAATATCAATCGTAAAATCCAAAGGTACGTTCGTGAAAAGACTCACAACATCAAACGAGCACATAAAGAATGTCTCCGGGAATTCGTGATCATGCAAAAAGTCGGCAAACTCAAAACTATCCTTGACTACATATGTACTGTACATGTCGAGAACAGGCTGTAACAAACGACAAATCCACCTCGACACTTTGTACTGCGGTGAACCACACATGGACAAGATCGGACGAACTGGACAACCAGCCTTGTGAATTTTGGGTAAGCCATACATATGCGGTCGCGCAGAACCAATTGGACTAAATGAATCCGACTCAGTCTGCGTGATCTGCTTCAGCAATACTAACTCTTTAAAATAGTTGCATAATTGTTCCTCTATTTTAGCCGTTTTATCATGTGTCTCAATGGGCCCAATGACAGTAAACTTCGAACTATCGTTCAGGATGGTATGTGTCTTCGTGATGTAGTCATGCTTGTTCATAATGACGGTAGCCCTTCCTTTGTCAGGTTTGGTTATTACAATGTTGTTGTTACTCCGCAATTCTTTCCGTACTCTAAAATGTTCACGGGTTAGTGTAAAACATGTCGTGTCATTGCTAGACTGGATGTATTGGTTCGCAATGTCAGCCAGAGAGGTAGCGCACACCGACGCTGATCTGTTTGTCTTCGGTAGTGATGAGGACAGGCGATCATAAAATACCTCAAAATCAGCCATAACCTCTTCTCGGTTAGTTTTAGGCGGCAAACCGAAACTCAAACCTCGGCATAGCAGCTCTTTCTCAGCAGACGAAAGTGTATAGTCAGACAAATTGATAATGAAACTATCATTACAATGAAACGAACCAAAACGGTCCTTTCTCAGCAGCTCAATTTGGCGCGCATACTTCACATGTAAGCGGTGACGTTGCTTTACATCAACTTCACCAATCAATCGACAAAACCGAACGAAATCACATGGACTAAGAAACGCACGAATCTCAAGATTACTACGGTGAAACTGTCGCTTCAAACGGTCACAAGTAAGGAGCGACTTAGCTAACTCATCTTTAACAATTATTCGCTCAATCTTCATGTAGTCATGCACCTTACATTTACGAACACGGGCCTGAATACGTTTAGGTGTTACGCCATGTTTAAGACAATCACGCAAAAAAGAGTGATTACAAAGAACATTGTTAAGACGGCCGCGACACTGCAGCGCATTGTTGAGAATTTCAATCTCAGATCTATCATGTCTCCTCTTCAAATAATTAAAAAGCTTCCGTGGAGATAAAAATGTAATCAACGCAATAAATAGAGTAAGCTGCGCACTCAGTACAAACACCATAAGCAAAACTTGTTTTCATGTATAATAAATAAGCTTGTTCCTAAACGTTTTCGTCGCCATCTCATCAGAGGATTGCTGGCAAATCAACAAAAGCTCTTAACTCAATATATATACGCACAATGCAAGTAATAATTTAGACCCTAACTAGCGCGATAAAATGAGAGCTGAAAGAAACATTACACCATTCAACGATATCAGGTGACAACAAATGCGATAAATTCACCACTAGAAAGTTACCAAGCAACCACAAACGAGAACTACTGATCTAAATTTACAAACAATTTCAACGTAAACAAATTCTTTTTCTGCCTACACAAAATCGGCCTGGTGGTAAAAATGTAAATAGACTCCAATACACGCAAATACCTTTGACTACGTGAACGAGACCAAACAGAAAAGCAATCATCAGCATAACTAGAACGACAATCACTATTCTGAACAAGATGGTTGGCGATAGAAGATTCATACACCCTAACAACGCTACTAGAACCAGTACATACTTTGGAATTACGTGACAATGAAACCGACCTGACATTCCTTGCCGCTACTGCCAATCCAGACGAGGCCGATGTAGATGTCCGTACCAAAGGCACGTCCGTTGCTGGCACTGCCTGCTGCGATGATGCTCCCTTTGACGTTCCAATGGCTGTTGATGTTGATGAAGAGGAGGAGGGAGATGAGGAAGACGCTGACGACGACGATGACGACAACGACGGAGACGATAAAGACTCTGCTAACCTCGCCCTAGAGCGAGTCACTGGTCCCGCAGACACACCATCCGGTGGTTTCTTCGGTGGCCGGCCACGCTTTTTGCCACCGGAGGTGGACACACCGGATGACGGTACAGAGGAAGTCAAAGAAGACGAAACCGCAGATACCAACGATGATGACGGGATAGAAGGAAGAGACGGTAAAGACGAAGGCAATGACGAACAAGCCGATGCCGACGAAGAAGACAACGACACCCCAGTTGGTTCCGTCCCCAGCGAGGGTGCACCTCCAGTCGCAGTACCAATCTTTGGGGGACGACCTCGTCTAGGCCTTGACGACCGTGCCTCAACAGGCATAACGTGAAGAGGCACATGCTGGTGGATCCGTGCCTCCAGGTGCTGAAGGGTCCTACCCACATACCGGCTCTCACATTGCCGGCACTCGAAGTTGTAAATAAGATGTGATAATTTAAGAGTGGGTAGGACATCCTTCTTCACCATGAAGGCACGAGCTGTTGTGTAGACGAACCGGACACTAACATTACGAAAGTTCGATTCTGCAGCTGACTTAACTCGACGTTGCATGGTACGGCAAACAGCTTCACCCTTCCAAGGCAAACGAAGATACACCGGAGTGGCCTCGGAGGACACTTCCTTCGCTCCACCCAGTGTACTAACTACGACATATTTAGATATCACATATTCCGGGTACCCATTTAAACGAAACAAAGTGCGTAGCCGCTCCAGCTCCTCATCCAACTTTGAAGGCGAACATAATCGACGAGCACGATCCACTAGATTACGAACGAGATTAATTTTGTACGACCTCGCAGTAAACGAGTCCCAAACAATGTACAAGCCGGTGAACGTCATCAAGTGTGACATCAGCGACCACTACGCATTTGTGGCCAACATTATCGTCGCCACCCGGCAGTCCGAACGAGTCGCATCTCGAAAGAGGCGAGTGTGGAGGATAAATTGGGAGCATTTTAACGCTGACTTGCAGGACTGCAATCTTGAGATTTTCAGCAAGTCGAATGATGTTGATGCAATGATAAGCGAATGGTACGCAAAGGTTTTTACTGCTCTAGATCCTCACGCCCCCTTACAACCTCCTCGTAAGCCGAGGCGCCGACCTTGCCCATGGTTGTGTCCTGAACTTGTATCTGCTGTGCGTCAACGAAACAAGGCCCACCGACTTCTTTCACGCTCTCCAAACGATGTCCGCCTGCGAGAGCAACACCGCACTCTCCGCGCAGCCGCGCGCAAGCTAGATCGGAGGCTAAGGGATCAGTATTTTCAAGCTCGCCTACAGTCGGCCGGAAAGGATGGACGGAAGCTCTGGAATACGATAAACGTGGTGACTGGACGAGCGAAAAGTTCAAGCCCACCACAAGTACCTGTTGGAATCCTCTCCCGAACTTTTGGCGAAGTTGTACATGACCCTGGACGACCAGACGCGCTGTGCGCCAACGCACCAGCCGAACGTGAAGCACCAGCATTCACGGAATTTGCGCCTGTTTCGACGGAGGACATTACGGCCCTTCTCCAGTCCGTTGACGCGTCAAAAGCAACTGGACATGATGACTTGCCGGGTATTGTCCTTAGAAACTCGGCATCAATACTGGCTCCCTCGCTCAGCATCATTTTCAATACTTCGTTATGTCAGGGGTGTGTTCCCCGTCAGTTTAAAATTGCTAATGTGTCGCCGCTATTCAAAGGTGGCGGCCTTGACCCTTGTCAGCCTACTGCCTATCGACCTATTTCTCTACTACCAGTCGTTTCTCGCCTCCTCGAGAAGATCGTCAAAGCTCAGCTTACATCCTTTCTGACCGATCACAGTATTCTCCCTGACTCGCAGTTCGCGTACAGGAAGAACCACAGTACGGAGGACGCTCTTGTGCTAGCTGTCAATCGCTGGCTGAAAGCGAAGTATGAGCGCAAACTCACAGGTGTGATATTCGTGGATATGTCGAAGGCTTTCGACTGTGTCAAACACACCATCTTGGCACAGGAGCTATCCGACATTGGGGTCGGCGGTACTGTCCAGATATGGTTCACTAGTTACCTGAGTGAGCGGCTTCAACGCGTAGTCGTGGGCGGAAATTGCTCGGAATACGTCGCATGCAGTCGAGGGGTGCCGCAAGGATCCGTCCTCGGCCCCCTCCTGTTCACACTATACATCCGTAACCTTCGATGCTGCTTGCCCCAGCAGGTCACAAACCAGGAATTTGCAGACGACATTGCAATTGAAGCCTCGGGCAGTTGCGAACAAGTGTGCTCTTCTCTAAGCACAGCCATCACTGGCCTGTCGCAGTGGTTGGAGGACCGCGGGCTAATGCTGAACCAAAAGAAAACGCAAGCTCTGTTGATTACCCCAAGAGGCCCAGCCCCTGACACAGATAACATTCGAATTCGCTGTGGGATCTTCTCGAGGAGGCGAGAAACGACTGGTAGTAGAGAAATAGGTCGATAGGCAGTAGGCTGACAAGGGTCAACAAGTTTTGCTTATGGTGTTTGTACTGAGTGCGCAGCTTACTCTATTTATTGCGTTGAATAATAATAATTTTCACTAGTTTGAGGGAAAGAGACAAACGGGAAAAGTCTGAGGAAAAAATTGACTGTCACCACCAGGACTCGAACCATTGACCCTCGCTAATAATAATAATAATAATAATCTTCACTAGTTAGTAATAATAATAATAATAATAACGAAGGTACGTTTTGGGTCGTAAGTATCCACGCAAACACACATCCAGTCAAAATAAGGCACTTGTCAAAGCATCCGAACGTTTTCGGTCCCTTCTCATCAAGGATTATACAGGGAATGGCTCAAGTTGGAAAGACGTTGGAAAGAGGATACGTGAAAACGAGCTCTCCGCGGCGACTCTGACGAATCCCCGAACCCAGGGGACGAATCAGCATTCGTTTCGTATCCGTACGCGTGGTGCGAAAGTACAAGCCAAAGAAGGTGGTTGCGCAAACGACTTGTTGTCACAGTATGTTGTTGGAGCTCGCGTTTCCTGCCGAACTTACTGACACTTGACTGGTTCACGCCATGTGAACACACCCACAACACTGAAACGGTGTGAGTGAACACGGAAGGCATTGCGCTGTAGCTACGTGTCGTTGAATACAACGGCACATCGATCGATCGATTTCTCTTTGAGAATTATTTTAGTATTCCAAGATCGCCAATTTATTTGAATTTAGGAGTCAACGCCGTCTTCTATCAGCTTTCACAGGCGTCTGCTTTTCTCAAAATGTCGTCGAAGTCACACGTATAGCTTTGCCAAGTCATGGCCTTGGGAATGAGTCTGTGTCGATGTCGTTTTCGTCACATCGTGAGAGTAAATTGCATCGCAGCTCAAAGAAACTGGGCACGAAACGGACCCATCCCGCTCGTCAACATTTACCACACTTTCGACCAGGGAGTCGTAAAATACCAGGGAGTCGTACACTCCCTGCTTTCGACATGTCCTCTCGGATCTCTGACTCCATATCGATACGAGCAAGAGTACTCTTGATACGAGGAAGAACTCGTTTGTTGTAAACCAGACCAGACGTACATGTACCGACGTGAGTGAGTTGTCATTTTTCATGCTTTCGCGCGGATTATTTCTTCGAGTTCACAGTGAGTTTTTCCAGCCAGCTCTCGAGTGCGCATACGGTAAGACCATGAAGACGGCAAACTCCCCGGCCTGATCGCGCCAGGCTTGTAATCTTTTTGAAACTGACTGTACCGGTAGTACGAGTCAGTCCGTGCGCCAAGTTCAAAAAAGTCGTCTAAAAGTTGCACTTTTATTTGCAACCGCGGGAAATTTGAAGACGAATTTAGTGACATACCGAATTATTCTCAATTTTCGACTATTGGTTACCTCGAGAATACAGGCTTATCCTCCTATATCGATTGCTTTTGCGCCGTTATGGTGTTATAAGGGTGAGCGATGAGCACATTTTTCGAAAGTGCACCTCGATATTCGACATCTCAAGTCGTTGCGGTGCCCTTTTGTTTCTCTTCTCAATTTCCCATTTCGTAGATACGTCGCAGGAGATTGTGGGCCGTCTTATTTTGCAAGGCTCTATCTCTGATAAAACTACGCGAATGGGCGGACAGATGGTGTTGCTATAGGCCAGGAAGAAACCACGAGTGTCCGCACTGTGACCAAGTCCAAATGGGCCGCCAAAGCCAGGGCTCGAAACTGCATCCTGACAGGCAATGCAGACCATGTGTAGCCTGCCAAGATGTTCCCCTTGATGGCAGATATGCCCACCCCGAGACCACGCAATGCTGGGAATATGCACATCACCCTACAATACCACGAAATGCATGTATCTGCAAGAAATGCATGAAAAGGCTCATAAATCATTCAGCAGAGCCAATGCCTGTCACTGACAACGTGCAGCCTACAGACGCGATGCCTGCACAGCATGTTGCAGCAGCAGCAGCACCGGCACCAGCACCCGCAACAATACCAGACTGCTCAGTAGATGGTTGTGATTTGCCACGGCATGTCACAGTTTCATTACAAGCAGTAGAGCTGGCCGAGAAGCTTAACGTGAAAGTAAACGCAAACGATCAGCCAGCGGGTCTCTGCAACCGGCATAACATGCAGCTACATGACAGCAACAGGCCCACATGCACCATGTGTGGCGCACAAATAAGGGGTGTTAAGCGTAAGTGTCCGAACGTCGGAGCAGTTCAGCGTCAGCTGCACGCTGAGCGTGGTCTTACGGTCACCGCGGATAGTGCCTTTTGCCTAGCCTGTTATAAAGGCCAACTGGATATGGTGGACAGTCAGACTACTGACTTCAAGCTGGAGAGCCTGGTGCAGAGTATAACAGACGAAATGCACCAATGCACCTCACCCGAGGAGTCCGCATTGCTGGCAACAGCAAGATTCGTCTGTCTTGCATTCCTCGAGAACCGTTCTCTTCTTCTGGCAACGGCTGCTGATTTCTTCACCTCTTCTTCACCATCCATCGACTGCAACAACCGGTGGCTACTGTCCAGCCTTATTTCGAAGCTTGGCGCTCATCTCAGCCATGGGTCATATGGTACCAGTAAGAAACGAGGTACGCTCCTGTACCGTACAGGGTGTGACATTCTGTGCTTATACAATTCCCTCGCCGTAGCACGATCCCAGACCCTGAAACACAGAGCACAAAATGAAACCCAGCACACACAGCACACAAGCCAACCCAGTGGCCCATCATCCTTCGTGTCAGAGCTGTCGGCTGCAATGCGCTCACAAATCAAAAGTCAAGCACAAGAATTCAAACACAAAGAGCATAACGTTCTAACTTCACTGTCGGAAATGAAGCTGGACGCAGTGGTGGATAGTGTGGACAGTGAGTTGTGGGGATACATTTGGCTGATGATGTACAGCCAATCAAAGTCAGAAGGAAGTCAAGCATCCAACCACCGTGCAAAGAGGATCAGGTGCTTGCTTGTGCTATCATGCATGATGCATGCAAGCACACCAGCATGCACTTACCCTTTCCAGCTTGTTCTTTCGGCCTTTGTGGATGCACATAGCGAGGTCATGCGAGTACTAGCTCGAGTCGGCGCAACAGCAGGTGTCGACTCCTACAAGCGATATCAAAAGACCATCATTGATAAGAAATTAGAGCTCGGAATGAACAGAGAGATACCTCACGCAAAGTTCTCCATTGCAACAGTGGATAATATCGACAAAAACGAGCCAGGCAAGCGAATGTACTGCGGAGACCAATCAAGAGGCTTTCATGGTACATCTATTCAGAGCATCACACCAAAGCCCATCAGTAGCAATATTGTCGCGTGCAACAGCATACATGTAGACCGAGTGCCACATCAAGGATTCCACTGTGCATCACAGCCTGCCAACACGAGTGAACCACAGGGTATGCGAGGCAGGTCCCGTGCAAGAACAATGACTGAAGGCCAGAAGCCACAAGTCGACCATCAGAGCACGCAGAGACACTTACCTACACCCCAGTTACAGCTGGATGATGCCGTTCAGCCTGATTGGCCCACTGGACCTACAGTAGTGTAGTGCTGTTGATGACGAGCGCACAAGACCATCTACAGAAAGCACAGAGAATCCAGAAAATACGGCAAAAACCTGTGACAAAACTATCACACATGATCAAGATAGGGCTGCAGAGTACAGAATGTTCAGTATGCAACACCCAACCAGCGCCAGATGTGCGCGTGTGGGCGCGTGCGTGTGTGTGTGCATGCGCGCGTGTGTGTGTGTGTGTGTGTGTGTATGTGTGTGTGTGTGTGTGTGTGCATATGTGTGTGATGCTGAATCGAACACACATGCTCTCACAATGCATTCGCATATGCTACGGACGCTGAGTCTCCAGCTCTTGCTTTTCTTTCAGGCCCTGCACTTCTGTGCAGTTGTGCTAAACTACATAAAAAGTTTCTTTGACTATGTACTCCATCTATAATTATGTAATGAACGTCCTACCATGGTACATACAAAAGAAACAGTTCAACAGACTACCTTCAGCCAGAACTTTAGCAAACTAGATTAGCAGCCAGGAATACTGCTGGATTTTGATTAAAATCTGGACTCCAACCACACGACTAACATAGAAATTCCGTTTAGATGTCGAAGACACAACAGCAAGGGGACTAGTTTGCAATGTCGAGATGCCCAAGGAAAATAAGCAGCCAAAACGTCCTTGTTCAAGCACAATTACTTTAGTGCAAAATTCCACACAATTCGACATACCTCCACGAAATTGTGGGCCGCTCCATTTTGCATAGCCTGATTGGGATGTGCTTTGGGAATCCAAACCCAAATATATCTACCTTTGGCTTAGAGCATAAGCCGAGAGTGTCCGATTATGCTATCCACTCCAGCACGACAAGCAAGTTGATGGTACGATTACGACGAAAAAATATGTAGTGCAAACACAGGTCTTCATGGTCTACAGTTGGGCGCAACGAACCTCAGCTAAAGTGCCATAGGTGACAAAGGGACATACCTCAGCAGCAAACCAAGTAATGAACAAGGATTCCTCCAGCACACGCCAGTTCAGGTCCAAATAAGGTTGCAAAATACCAACAAAACAATTGTGTCGTCGTCATCTTTTTGCACCTCGATTTTTCCCGCGGTTGCAAATAAAAAACTGGCTACTCAAGGGCTTGGCGCACGGACTGCGAGTAGTGTAGATAACGATCGATGTCGACATATATGTTTTTTTTTTTGTTTGTTTGAAGTTTTATTTTACATCGCAAACCAAACGGGCATTGATGCCCAATATTATGATGGCGATAGAATAAAAAGTGTAGCTCGATAAAGCTTCACTTGCGAAAATGAGAAAACAGTCAAAAGGAAGTATTTGTACCGGTAATTACAAGTCAAGTTCGAACGAAGTAACAATCAGGGAGAAATAGGAAGATGAGGACCTATGCCAGAGGGAGGTGCTATTCGGCCATATTAACCGTAGAAAAACACTTTCAGCAATCTTTTAAACGGGGTTGGACGACGAGCGGACGTGAGTTCCTGTGGCAGGGTGTTCCAAAGCTTCACGGCGGAAACCAATGGTCGGCTGTCGCCAGATGTTCGCCGAGTTAGCGGAACAACGTATTTGCAATTGTCATTGCCACGGGTGTTACTGGGAGGTTGGAGGGCTACTCTATCTTTCAGAAGAGGGCTGATGCTGCTGGTGTGGACACGGTGCATAAGGAAACGGAGTTTGCATTTGGCACGTTCAATTACAGGGGTCAGGGAAAGGCGAGTGTATATAGGAGTGGTATGGGACGGGAAGGGCAGATTGGCTACGCAGCGAACACATCGCTTGTCGAGGACAGTGAGCTGGTGCCGCTGCTGAGCCGTGAGGGCAGAGAAGAACGCGTTTGATCCATAAAGCATGTCAGGAAGTATAAGGGCAGAATAGAAGAGGAGCGACTGGCGTTCAGATAGCGACGGGCGGATGGTTCTCAGGGTGGTTAGCTTCTGGGAAGTTTTACGTACTATGCTGGAGACCTGCGCGTCCCACCGAAGACAGGAATCGATCTGTAGGCCCAGAAAGCGAGCAGTGGTGGTCTGGGTGAGAGGCGTCCCGTTGCAGTTAACGTTGAGTTCCAGGGTACTACGGCGTGATGCCTCAATGGCTAAGACCTGCGTCTTGTCAGGGTTTAAAACCAGGCCTTTCCCGTGTAGGTAGTCAGCCAAGTTTGACACAGCAACTGATAAGACTTGATTTAGGGTTGCTACGGATCTGCTTGCGGTGTCGAGAAGGATGTCATCCGCAAACAGCTGGGAGTGTGCTGGGCTGGTGACGCTATGGACGTCCATGGTATATAGTGAAAACAGCAAAGGACCCAGTACACTACCCTGAGGGACTCCACACTCGCATGCAGTTAGGCCCGAGCACTGCCCACTCGCCAGAACTACTCTCTGTCGACGGTCCGTGAAGTAGCTCGCAAACCAACGCAAAACAGTCGAAGATACACCCAAAGCAAACAAATCTTGGATCATGAGCTGGTGCCGTACTTTATCGAATGCCTTGCTCATGTCCACTAGTACTGCGCCAGTATGTAGCTGGTGGTCTGCTGACGACAGATAGCGATCCATGGCCAAGGTCAAGGCATCTTCCGTGGAGTGTTGTGGCCGGTACGCAAACTGATTGGCGGGCAAAAGTGAATGGGTTTGTAAGAAGTCACACAGGCGTTTGTGGACTATCTTCTCCAAGATCTTCGATGCTATTGGCAGTAAAGATATGGGACGGTAATTGCGAGATGCGTTCTTGTCACCAGACTTAAATAGGGGTCGAACATTTGCAATCTTCAGGGAGACGGGCACAATGCCAGACGAAAGGGATGCATTAATTAATATGGATAGCGACGGGGCGAGGGCTGCTGCACAATGCTTCAGGATGAATGCCGGAATACTGTCGCTGCCCTCAGCTTTACGAGCATCGAGTCTCACGAGAAAGGTGAATACCTCCTCAACACTAGTGGCCTGGAATTCCCGCAAAGGTGTCACATGACATGACGATGTCACCTTGACGTTTTACGTTACTAGCGATCGGTACCGCGCGCGGGGCGCGGGTTCCGGCACCTCCACCGCACCATGCCAAATGCTACGGTCCAGTACGAGGCTCGTACACCATGGTGCACGCAGGGTGATGAAACGGGAGCCTGTTGGCGTTGTATGCAGCAGGATCAAGAGATAGCCCTGCCTCATAAGGACATTAGCCATTACACCATTACTCATGTTGTACTTGTAGCCAGCAACTCGAATAATACTAGCCTTGGGATATCCTCCACAGAAGTAATATCAGTTGAATTCTCCATCGGAAAAGAAAGGATTGGCGGGGACTACTCCTACAACTACTTGAAGTTGAAGGTACTGAGAGCAGGATCCTAGGACGTGGGTCTTCCCATGACCAACATTTGTGGACCAATAATATTATAGTGTGAACGTAGATTTCAAACATCACCGAGAGCACCGTCTCTTCTCTATCAGAACTACTGAAGTACAAAACGTTCGTTGCTGACCGACGCGGCTACTCGTAGAATTCGTGGATGAGCCTTGCTGGCATTGTGTTCGTAAGTCGTTCAAGCGCTGTCCCAGCTCTCGTCCTTCCTGATTGTCGTTACCTGCTTGAGCTGTTGCTAGTACGCCTGTGCTTGTATGACTACACGGTGGAAGACCTAAAGTGTTCTGTAAACAAAACTGCCTTGCCGAAGTAGTTCTGTCTTCTTCCGGATTGTGAATTGCTCAGGTACCTTTCGTCAGTGCGGAGCTCCTCGGCTCGAGCTGCTTGCTCAAGTGGGCTTGACAATAGCTCCGCTGCCATGTCGCTGTCGACCGTGAAGGCGCCGCTGGTGGTGGCTGTCATCTTGTTGACGGCGGGTCTTATCCCGTACGGCTTCTGTGCTACGAAGCCAATGGAAACGACGGAACCGCTGCCTGATTGGATGGGTAAGTATTTACTGTCGTTGTCGTCGCGGCGCACGAAAGCAACCTGTAAAATACCTGTTTGTAAGCTCTTCCATGTGCTTCGAAACGAATGAGCAACTCACTTTCAGGCATGCTGTATCGATTCAGAGTACTACGAACACTCATGCCCCTCTAGCTCTGTCACTGTTTGTTTACGAGTTCCCTTAAATTTTAAGTTTTAGGTCAACAAGTAGATCTACCTTTCAGTCCAATTTTCAAGTTGTAAGCTGGCCGCTATGATTACAAGGCCGTCATCACACTACGTTCTCTGACTCCTGTTTACGTCTATTATATCTATGGTGAAAAACCCAAAAAGGGTGGTTGTAGCATCACGGAGGCACGTTTTTGGAAGTATTTGAAAATTCTAACGCACTGTCATGTACAAGGTCGCTCGAGAAAAGACTGAGAGAGGTATGCATGTTCAAACGTTTCAGTATTCCGTTTCCTCTGCCCCCGTTTTCACCCCGTACATGGATCATCATGACAACCGACCAAAAACTCCTTAGGGGCCGTCCGGGGTTACCAATAGTTTTTGCAAAGCAAAAAGTTTTAGTATTTTTCAGCAAAACCTTTTCTGCAAGTAAAACGAATTCCAATAAAATATAGGGCTTGAAAGTGCTACGTCACAGCATGGCAATGGCATAGCAACAATTTGAAAAATTCAAAAACTGGATCCACCTGGATCCAGTTTTTGTGTGGATCCAAGCACATTTCAAGCGGTCTTACTCACAGCAAGGTGATGTAGCCAGTGAAACGGACTGATTTGGCTAGTGGGGGGGGGGGGGGGGGGCGGGGTGACAACTGGTGACGAAGTAAAAGTCGCACCTGCATACGACATGAGTGGGTTGCTATGCACCCAGATACTGAGGCAATAGCAAAGTCACACCTTAGTGGATCCAAAATAGAAATCTGATGTCAACTTACTACTCCCAGGCCGTTTCTGACATCACCACTTTCAAGCCCTATTGATGTCAATTTTCGATACCCAGAAGTAACTGGGCATTCTCCATCTGCATTCAATAATTATTTTCAAAACGAAACTACTTCAAACCCACCCACCCCGAAACGAAAACTTTTCGTTTTGAAAATATTATTGGTAACTTTGGACGGCCCCTTAGGCCGTCCGTGGTTAGGCCATGGTAAAAAATAAAGTTGATTCTCAGGTCATGAGCTTGTGAAAATCGGTGCGAGCGAGCGATTTTTTATTTATTTCCCACAATTTTTTTATTTCCAAAGATAGGGTCACACATATGTACGTCACAGGTTCATACGAGAGAGCTTGGAAGCTCAGGGCCCTACGCTATGCTTTTTTGCCTTGATGACCTAGACCAAAAAAAAGCATCGGGATGTTATAAATTCTTTAAAAAAGTCCTTTTTTTTTAAGACATAACCTGGGATTCGAACCCGCACTATCGCGCCCTGCATGCATCCCCCGGTCTTTAAAAAATTCCTTTTTTTTAAAGACATAACCTGGGATTCGAACCCGCACTATCGCGCCCTGCATGCATCCCCCGATACACTTCGCATACATACTAATTCTTCCAAGTCGCTTTACATTATGATCTTGCATTTGAAAGCCCTATTTGAATATGCATTGTGGCCAGCCGTCTTTGATGGTACGGTACGGTAGGGATAGGTACGGGACAGGTACGATCGAGGGTAATACGACACCGTCTCACGTACCGTACCATCAAACACAGCTGGCCACATACAGCTGCCCGCAATATTCAAAATAGGGCTTTCAAACGCAAGATCATAACGTGAAGCAACTTGGAAGAATGGGTATGAATGCGAAGTGTATGGGGGAATGCATGTAGGGCGATAGTGCGGGTTCGAATCCCAGGATATGCCTGAAAAAAATAGGAGAATTTAAAAATTTATAACATCCCTATGATATTTTGCCGTCAGATACGGGATAGCGCCAGGCGTGACACAAACAAACACACAAACACCAAATTAGAGCTGTGTGGACCCTGGCTAGCGCCAGACGTTACTGAAGTAACGTCTTCTGCATAGCTACGGGAATAATTATTTAAATTTATTTTATTATTCAGGCCAGGGAGTAGAAAATACCGGTATTTTACTACTCCCTGGTTCATGCCTTTCGCATTGACTGTTTTCATGCGCGCATATGCATGCATAGAAATAAAAAAATCGTCGGTGCGCCGCCAAAAATCGGTGCGCCCGCGTACTTGAGAATCAAAGATAATTTTTACCATGGCCTTACCGATTGTTTTTGCAAAACGAAAAGTTTTAGTATTTTTCAACCCCCACCCACCCACCTACTCTTTTTGCAGGTAAAACGCAGTACAACAAAATAAATATTGATTATAATCTTCGGCACCCAGAAGTAACTGGGCATTCTCCATGTACATTCAATAATTATTTTCAAAACGAAACTCCTAAAACCCACCCACCCGGTACCCCCTAACCAAAACATTTCGTTTTGAAAATACTGTAATATTGATAACCTTGGACGGCGCCGGCTTACGCGTGTTGTAAATCTAATAGGGTTTACTCGTAGCAGTATTGCTCTCCAGTCACTATGCACAAATGTACGGTGATTTATGTGCATGGGCAGAAAGAGGGAAATGGGCCACAAAGGTGTTTGTTTTTTTATTATTTTTTTACAAAGACCACAAACCCGGCTCGAGTGTACGGTACTAATAACTGCATGCAGGAGCAGTGGGGAAATAGGACAAATTTATGGAGTGTGTACGGTCTGTATGGCATGCGGCGGGCAGCGGGGACATGGTACAAACATGGATATGTGTATGGATGCGCAGGGGACAGGTATAACGCGTTAGATGCAGCGCTTTGTACCTTAGTGGGATGGCAGCCTAAGGTCTTCATCACACTACATTCTCTAACCCCCGTTCACGTCTAAAAAAAAACAGCTGGTCGTATCACCACGCAGTCACGGTTCTTGACCAGTACACGCCGTCGTCATGTTTGCAGAGAAATTTGAAAGTTCAAACGCACATACAAGGTCGCTTGGGAAAACATTAGGAGAGATACGCACGTTCATCCGTTTTAGTTGTAATCCCCCCTGTCCCTACCACGTCCACGTTTCCTC
The DNA here is from genome assembly GCF_964019385.1 of Sycon ciliatum. Lineage (NCBI taxonomy): Eukaryota > Metazoa > Porifera > Calcarea > Leucosolenida > Sycettidae > Sycon > Sycon ciliatum. The sequence goes on from NC_088652.1 coordinate 11,792,373, forward strand.
TTTCCTCTGCTCCCGTTTTCACTCCGTGTTGCATCTGCCGCTCGGGTTTGCCGGGTGTTAGTGGCCGTCGTGAGTTCCCTTCGGGAACCGACACGATAATTTACCTCTTTTTTTATGACATAATGTCATGCATGTTGTACCAGGGGTGTCACAGGGCAGCAGGAAATTGTACGACCGGGTTGTCCCAGCCGGGGGGGGGAGGGGATCGCATTTTTCGGCCAACAGGTCTCGTTTTAGTGCTCTACAGGCGCTCTGGCCGGACCATCCTGGACGGAAAGCGGTACAGCCGTGGTGGTACGGGTGGTACCGTGTGTGACGCCCCTGTTGGGGGGTTTCCCTAGATGTGAGATGCCATAATAGCGAGGAAAGATGATTGGGAGGGCGCCTCAAATGTCGCACCGAACGTGCTGGATTTCAGTTTACGTGCCAGCGGGCAGTTGGCCGACAAATCTAGACACCACGGGCCTGTCTAGCCGTGACAGTAGCGTTTCGGACGCACAGGTCTCATCCTCGTTCGTACCACATCATTAGTAGACAACGAGCCAAAATCTCCTGACGCCTGAACCCCCTTTAACAGTCATACTAGAAGTCTAGATAGTAGATACTACTCATTAAAAGTGGTCGTGCATAAATATAGAACTTTTTCACAAAACGAAATAATTCCATTATGGGGTGGGAGGGGGTTGACCAATTTCGTTTCAGGAAACATTGATCCATGTACATGGCCGTTGTGTATATGCAT
>NC_088652.1:11798114-11833114 GCF_964019385.1 Sycon ciliatum
GCTCGGGCAGCGGTATGCCGAACACCGCCCGAATCCTCGGTGACGTGGCCATGCAGGTTGCGTTGCGTCTGGCCTTGAAATGTCTAAACGTGTCTTGTATTTCGGGTTTGGTGCGGAGCGGCGGCGTTCCCCGCCGCGCATTGTCTTGGCGGGGCCATTTTCGGATGCCTCGCTGAGAGTTGCATCGTCAAGGTGTGACGGAACCCTACAGTTCTGATGATAACAGACACACAGCACACAAAGTATCGGATCCTGTCCACTGCGCCAAATGCCGTAGTCGCGGCAACCCGGGGTTGACCCTATAGGGACTAAGCTGAATGTATGCGGAGACTTAATTTGAATCATCGGACTGTATCCTTGCCAACAGCAGGAGGCTGATGCCCCCGCATTGTGTACCAATAATAATACGTGTACGAGCTATAACACAAATAAGGAGCGTTGGTACACCCGCATGCCACAGTGTACCAAACCTTAGTAATAATGTGTACAAACTACAGCACAAAGAGCGGGTGACAGCTAAGGGCATGTTCGATTGGTAAGGATCGGGATCGGGATCCAGATCTCAGATCCCTCGGATCCTTCAGATTCAACTGAACACTTTATTTTGGACGGATCCTTCAGATTCAACTGAACACTTTATTCCCGTAGCTATGCAGAAGACGTTACTTCAGTAACGTCTGGCGCTAGCCAGGGTCCACACAGCTTTAATTTGGTGTTTGTTTGTTTGTTTGTTTGTTTGTTTGTTTGTTTGTTTGTGTCACGCCTGGCGCTATCCCGTATCTGTCCCGTACTGTACCGTACCAGCAAAGACAGCTGGCCACAATATTTTTGTTTGTTTGTGCCATCGACATGCCTGGCGCTATCCCTTACCTGTCCCGTACCATCAAGAGTACGGTACCATCAACAGAATGAGTATATATGCGAAGTGTATCGGGGGAATGCATTCAGTGCAGTAACATTTTGTGTGGATTTGTGTGCGAGGCCGAGATCCCACTAGCTGGCTGGCTGGGCCGCCTGTCGACCAGCCCGGGAATCGCATATAGGCCGATAGCATAATAATTATAACGTATATACAGTCATGTAGATGTATAGCAGGGTGTCATGTTCTGTAAACGACTCCCTGCTGTATGGGGAGATTTTCTGGAAAGAAATACGAAGTAGGGAGACGAGTAAATGCAATCAGAATGGATGTTAGTTGCCGTCAGTATAATAATAAGAAGAAGAAGAACGCCCGTGATCGGCAGAGTCAGCGCCGGTCCCAGGAAACGTCAGGACAGACATCCCGTTGACTCCAGAACGCCCGTGATCGGCAGAGTCAGCGCCGGTCCCATAGCTATGCAGAAGACGTGACTTCAGTATCTCAGTGAAACGTTTTTGCAATACAATGATGTAGCTAATCAAAGGAAAAAGCATTTCCATCAGTTCTAACAACATACACGATGAGCTAGGCAACAAAGCATAGCGCAGGGCCCTGAGCTTCCAAGCTCTCTCGTTTGGTGTTTGTGTGTTTGTTTGTTTGTTTGTTTGTGTCACGGCTGGAGCTATCCCGTATCTGTCCCGTATCTGTCCCGTATCTGTGACTACAAAGGCTCTACAGGATTGTACATAACAGCTGTCCACAATATTTGCGGGCTCCTGTATCTGTCCCGTACCGTACCAATATTCGTCGTATTATGTATACGACTCCCTGATGTAGAGGGAGATTTGGAAAGAAATAGGGAGACGAGGAGGAAATTAAATTAGAATAGACGCCGAAAAGGTGATAGGATGCGTCCGCATTAACATACATGTACTTTGGAAGAGAGATCCCGTCGTCTCCAAAATAAGCGTGAACGAGCGATTCAGCGCCGGTCACAGGAAACGTCGGAAGAGAGATCCCGTCGACTCCAGAACCCCCGTGATCGGCAGAGTCCGCCGGTCCCAGGCAACGTCAGGACAGACATCCCGTTGAGTCCAGAACGCCCGTGATCGGCAGAGTCTAAGCCGGTCCCAGGAAACGTCAGGACAGACATCCCGTCGAGTCCAGAACGCCCGTGATCGGCAGAATTAGCGCCGGTCCCAGCGAACGTCAGGACAGACATCCCGTCGACGCGCAGAAAAACTAAATCTGCAGCCTCTGTTATGTAATGTCCAAATTTCCACGTGAGCAGCAGGTCACTCGCGTTGATTTTTCGACGTGCGAGCCAAATAACGCGAGCTGAACTTTCCCGTCGCAGACATCCGGTCGACGCGCAGAAAAACTAAATCTGCAGACTCTTTTGCCGTCGGACAGGATACGTATTTTACGAGACTGCTAAGTTATGTAATATGCTCCACAGGCAACCATGCATTCGGCGTCGTCATTGGCTCAACAGGTCAATGTACATGTATTACTACAAAAAGGCCAGAAAATCCGATTACTGTATTAAAATCAACTAATTTTCGCTGGCGATTTAATTTCGCTGATTTCGCCGCTTGGTACCAACCGGCCAAAGTAAATCGCAGGCCAAAGTTTGTCATAATAAGGCAAATGATGCATGATTGAGCAATGGATGCATGTGCGAGCAAAAATACCGATCGATTTCAAATTTGACGTGAAATTGCGCGTCACGTCGGAAATAACGTGCATCTTAACCTCTCTAATAGAGAGGTTTATATTTCTCATCGGCCAAAATTTGTTGATTTACAGTATAAGGAGATAAAAGAAAAGAAGGAGCAAACCAAAAGTAGATGATTATTAGAGAAATAACAATCCGCAATAAATTCTGCAACTACTTTTGCCTCAGTTCTTATAACATGTACGATGAGCTAGGCAAAAAAGCATAAAAGCATAGCGTAGGGCCCTGAGCTTCCAAGCTCTCTCGTTTTGGACCTTGACTGTTGCCATGTTGAGAATGGCGCTCACAAGTCACCCAAAAGGGTGAACGTCGTACTCTTCGTGTGCGTCGTACAAAAAGTCAAGAAGCTCTATCTCCATCCACGTGTGCGTACCACAATGTGTACAAAAATGATTTTTACCCGCCATATACGCACAAAGGTCACATTTGGATCCGTTGGATCTGGTCAACCCTGCTCCCCGAGGTGGGTTGATCGGATCCAAATCCGAAGGATCCGGATCCGGATTCGACCAATCGAAAGGGTGCGAATCCAGTGGATCCGGTGGATCGGGATCCCGATCCTACCAATCGAACATACCCTAAGGCTGCCGCCGCACTAGGTAAAAATATTCGCATGTACTATAAATGCCGCTTTTTGGTATAAGTCGTCAAGGACAAATACGGGAAATCTAATACGATCCATATATGTTTCAGTAAGTCGTGGACCCCTGCATACGGTACTAGCAGCTTTTTCCTCATTTACCGTATCTTTTGAATTTCATGCACCTCACCTCACACAACGTTTTTGGCGGTTGGGCTGGAAAATGCGTAATACAACTTGCAGTGCGGCTGGTGGTGGTAATATACACATATTTTCACCTTTAGCATGCGTAAAAAAAATTACCTAGTGCGGTTGGGGCCTAAGGAAATAATAGGGTGTGCCAAATAAGGAAGGCGCCAGGCCTTGTGTGAAAACATAGAATAGAAAAGGCAGTTATGAATCCGCTTATGGGAGATAGATAAATGATTAGATGCATAAGGGGTCGTCGCAAAAGTGTTCTGTCGTCCCTGAAACGAACATCGTTCAATTCATACTCGGACCCCCTCCCCTCCCTCTGAAACAAACACAGCTTGCTATGCTGGACGACGAAAATCGCATGCATGTGCATGTCATATGTACAGTGTCGATCGACTTGCGATTTTGGCTCGCACCCCTCCCCCCCCCCCCCCCCCAAATGAATCATGTTCGTTTCAGGGACGACAAAAACTTTTATGGCGACCCCTAAATATGGCAATCTAGTCACGTGGAGACTTAAAAGGCCATGTGTCAATAGCATGGACATGACACGTGCATGCGTGTGTGGGTGTGCGGGTGTGTGTGCATCTGTGTGCATGTGTGTGTGTGTGTGTGTGTGCGTGTGCATGTGTGAGTGTATGTATGTGTGTGCGAGCACGTGCGTATTCTGCTAATATTCAACTTTCAGCCTGTTCGGTCCCTGAAGTGATAGAGCAAGCCAATTTTTTTTTTTTTGTTATTATTTTTTTACTATGTTCACATAACCAGCTCGAAAAGAATAAGGAAAGACAATGGCACGGAGACTAGGACAAACTGACAAGTAATGAGCAGGCGCTGTGCCGAGACGCAAAGTGAGGGACGACCTTCAATCGCTCATGCGAGAACGTGTTGTTACTCGCAACTTGCTGTTATTCGTGACCTTGAATGCACGCAGTCAAATTGGTGCAGTGAAACCTGTCTAAGACGACCGCTCAAGGGACCTGACAAATGTGGTCCCCGTGTACAGGTGGTCTCCTTGGCCAGTGTCCTTTGACTGGAAATAACTAGGGCTGAAACGATCGTGGATTTTCACGTATCAATTACTCTTTAGCTTAACGATCGAGTAATCGATTATAATCGTTAGCAAATAGAGTCCTAATTCTGTGCAAACACTACTCTGTTTCCACAAACTATGCCTTCATAATACCAACAAATCTGCATTAGTGAAAGGGTAGCTCCGAAACATGGCAGTTTAGAAGTCAATTTAACCTCAGAACATGAACCATACCCCTGGCAACTGCATACTCCCAGCGGAAACTGATTCAAACTTCACAAAACGAGGGTTTACAGTACTTTCTGGGCACAAATTTAAAACACGCAAAATAATCGTAATCGGTAATCTAAACGATTGCTCGGTCGTTAGAGTTATCAAACGAGTACTCGATTATTCGGTATAATCGTTTCAGCCCTAGAAATAACACCCATCGGTTCTGTTTGTAGTGGTCCCCTATGACAGGTGGTCCCCTATGACAGGTGGTTGCCTTGACAGGTTTGACTGTACTAAGTCTGATAGTTGTGTGGCCATTCGTGAGTTGTCGTATTGCCCGGGGGACGTTACCGTCTTATTGACGAGATCGACTGCACTGCTACTGGAAGATGGCACCATGCCTTTTTTATGCTTTCTATTTTGTACATGCGCTCACCGGCTCCATTCTGGATAGAATTGAGGAGCAAGAGAGTAGTGAGACCCAGTGCACTCGGCCGACCTGGGGTCTCGGTTTCATATATATAGTGAACTAAGGGGTCGTCCGTAATTTTCGAAAAAATTAAAAAATCCGTCCTCGTGCAAAATTGTCTCTGACCCACCCACCCACCCCCCATTTTTCCGATTAATCTTTTTGATTTTTACCGATGCCCAGCTCGAAAATAAGAACTCCTGACCCCATGTTTTCTGACTGCACCTGTGTCAAGTACTCAGTGAGTAGCTAAGTACAGTGAGTAGTAGGTCTACCGGCGTCACGGCCATGCACCGTCCTACAAGTACATGAAAAGTCATGTATATCATAGTGAATACTGGTGTTTGCGACAACCGATCCTGCACTACGTCTACAGCTAGTACAGTACATGGTCAGCTATAATATCAGTGCAACAAGTGTATGAAAGTCACTGGAGCAAAAAAAAAAAAGTACGAAAAATCGAAAAATTAAATTCCACCACCACTCTTGACCACCCACCCCCTTTTTGCCTGAGGACGGATTTTTTAATTTTTCGAAAAATACGGACGACCCCTAAATGCAAATGAAGAGAAAGAAAAAAAAGAGGAAAGAGCATGCGACTCGGTTGGCGGTTGTCTAGGAGCCGCTTTCACCCGACAGGTGAGGCCTGGGCGAGAGGACGGAGAGGAAAAGCCCCGCCGTCTTGTTCAAGTGATAGTACCGTAGAGTCCCGCGGATAAGCCCCCGGGCTTATCTGTTTTACAAGGACATTTCGGCAGGCTTATACAAGAACATGGGCTTATGAGCGGACACGGGCTTATACGCTGACACCAAAATTGTGCTATTGAAAAGTTCCCAGGAGGTACCTACTTTGAAGAATACAAATCTAGTAGATCAATTGGAGCACAAAATAACAAGGAAACTCAATCGGAACACACAAAAAAAACTACATTTACTATGTGCATGGTACGACCTAGGCCCATGGCCTTGTACAACGAAGCTTCGCGATGTTCGAACTTGGCCTGAGCTTTTTATTTCTATTTTATTTCTTTATACAGTCAGTATCGCCTATAGTGTTGGTGTTTGATTTTGAGCATTTTATCACTATAAGCGATATATTACTATGACCGATGCTGCATGCAATGTATGCGAGTGGGGTGTCAAACAACTCGGCGCGCCGTGCACATACGCACTACATACAATGTCATGTAGCTGGCGGTAGCTCCTGACACACAAAATCAGCATTTCCTCATGATGGAGGTAGCATATTTTGGCAACTTGTACGAGCAAAACTCACCAAACAACACTCACTGGACAAGTTCTTCACGAAGAAGTAACACCCTGTTCTCCTCTGACATCGCTTGATTTTACATCAATCACTAGAACCGATGCAAAAATAATGTAATATAGGTCTTTTGATATGAATTTGATCACTATAGGCGATGTATTACTATAGACGATTATTACTATACGCGATAACTGTGTATACTTAGTTATGGCAAATGAAAATGAATGTGAGAAATTGATCACTTTATCCGGTATGTTACTATAGCCGCCAACCTTATAGGCGTTACCGACTGTATAATGTGCACATCCCTACACAGTAAATAGGGGTAATGAAAGAGACAAAGACAAGATACAAAGACAACAAAGGAGTAGTAGGTGCTACAAGAGCTGTGCTGGTCAGGCGCAGTGCACTCCTCCGACCATTTCGGTCTCGGAATCAACATGGACTGTGCGGACCAAGGGGATATGCTATGACTGATAGCAAGAGTAGATAAAGAAGAGTGTGCAACTCCTGGATGGGTTGGCCCGCGGCGGAATTTTTTATTGAAGTAATCTTTTCGACGATGCACGCGCTGCGAGTCTTTTGGAAAGTTTTGCCTCGTGCACTTGGCCGGGCTTTGCATTACAAAGTCGGTGCCCAGCACGTGCTCTCACACTGCTCTGGGGCAAAACGCGCGTTCTTCTGGAAAAAAAAAGGTGACGTCAACAAAAAATTCTGCCGCGGGCGGGGTATCTGTGGATTGTGCAGAAGAGATCCGGAGTTGCACACTCTTGTTTATCTACTCTTGATGATAGACTTATGAGAGCATCTGAAAATACAACAGAAATGAGAAAGAGAAGATCAAAGCTTTTGCGCGAACATGGGCTTATACACGGGTGGGCTTATCCGCGGGATTCTACGGTGTCACAATAAGCCTATCGCGCAATGTCGTAATTTGCACCATGAACACCCCACACAGCCACCTGGGTATGGTCATCTGGGGTGTTGAACAGTGCATTGCTGATCCCAGTGTACTCACATAACACCCCACACAGCCACCTGGGCATGGTCGTCTGGGGTGTTGAACAGTGCATTGCTGATCCCAGTGTACTCATATGCATTACTCATACCTTCCATATTTTGCAATGCGCAATGGGCTTATAGACACCTGGCGATAGGTATGCAGTGGACGTGTACGCTATGGTTCCCCTCAGTATTTCTCACCTTGCTCCTGCTTATGTTCAGGCTGCCAGTGTTTTGGGGCCATCAGTTGCCTGATGATCGTGGTACTACGTGAAACTCGGAGTTGCAACACAGCTTCCCCTCTCCCTTTTGTATACTGGAATTGCCAAGATCGCATATGTGCTTGATTGTCACTAGAGAAGTCCCAAAAGACGCTCAAACCCTTTATGCCTTTCCGACTTTACCTGCCTTGACGAAACCTTTCGGGCCAATTTCTCATAATGGCCCGTAATGAGCAAAATAACTGTAACGTAAGCACAAATGCCCAAAATGTACAATTTTTGGGGTAATGGGTCGTCCACAATTTTAATGGTGACCAGCCACATATTTTGGCAATTTCATCTCTACCTGGTGTACTGACGACAACGAATTCTTTTTAAATTAACATCCAGAAATGTTCATGCCACTTTGAAAGTCTGATTTAGTTTCCAGCTGCATTTTTTTAAAGGATTTTGTATTTTCGATCTGTCGCCATGATATTTGTCATGCTCGCTTGTGTGTGGCTGCAGAAAATGAAGAGTTTACCTTGATTTCACGCAGCCACAAAACGGGCAAAGTCGCGAACTTAATGCCGCTGAGGTCAAAGACTTTAGAAGATGTTGAAGTTGCTTGGACCCCTCCGGTTGAGGAAGGATTTATTGATGCTATACTTATTAACTGTACCTTTGAACCTACGTGGTTTCCGCGAAACGATACCCGCTTTCGCGGCTGGTCTGAGTATCCATATAGCAAGGTAAGTTGCTCGGCCTGTGCGCCCTTGTGTTTGTGTGCGTGTGCGTGTGTGTGTGTGTGTGTGTGTGTGTGTGTGTGTGTGTGTGTGTGTGTGTGTGTGTGTGTGTGTGGTGTGTGTGTGGTGGGGTGGGGGGGGGGAGGGTGTGGGTGTGTCCGTGTCCGTGTGTGTGTGTCCGTGTGGGTGTGTGTGTGTGCGTGTGGGGGAGAGGGGCGTGTGTATCGGTGTGTGTGGAGGGGGGGGGGGGGTGTCTTTGCGTATGTGTCTGTATGCGTGTGAAGGCCCGGGGGGGGGGGGGGGGGGGGGCGTGGGTGCTTGCGGGCATGCATGCCTGTGTGAATGCGCGTGTGTGCGTGTGTGTGCGTGTGTGTGTGTGTTTCTTCAACTGTCTTAGAAAGTGAAACCAGTGTAACAGCAGATCGGTGACGTGCCCTTCAGTATCACACCTATCAAGTATTGAGAGTGCCTGTTCTGGAACATCAGGGCACAATTTCCGCACTTTGCTCGAGTTTTTCGAGAAATGTCATCTTTTCCATGCAGTGGAACCTGAGTTAAGCCACACCGGGTAATTGCGACAACCTGATTTTAACCCTTCACCGCTATTAAAGTACGTAAATATACGTCCTTGAGAATGACGCTATAATATGAGCCAGGGACTATAGAAACCGCCCTACGACGTTTGATATCAAAATCAAGTTATGACGTTTCAAAGTCACGCGACTCAAACTTACGCGAAGCGCAGAACTCGTCACTTTTGTTTTGACAAGACTCAAGAGCTGTCCTCTTGTTAGGTGTTCGGGGAAGGATTCCGAGCTCGAGCGATTGTCGAGTAACTCATGAGGCTCCACTTACTGTGATTGATTATGGCTACAACATCTAGTAGACGACGCAGCTCGATTCTGTGTGGAGTCGACTAGTCCCTGATGCGAAGGCGCTTGAATCGGACGACGAGAATTTTTACGGATTCAGCGCTGGCACCCGCGAGTCGTCCGCGAGCGATTCCGACACCGATGCTGACAGCGACGGCGATCATATGCCACCTAAGAAGAAGACGTATGGAGTCACAGCAAGCTCGAGTGCTGCTAGTGTTGTGTCGAAAACGCCAAGCCCCGACAGCTCGGAAATTTCAAACGCGGAGAGTGACACCGACTCCTCGGAATCGGATGACGAACCAGATACCCCCGCACCTGAGCCACCGACGACGGAGCAGGTGAAGCGTGGTCTCCTCGGACATACGCGATGGGATTGAGAGAGGCTGTGGATGCAAGTCGAAGAATCATTGGAAAGTCATCCCAGAGCAGCAGCTCGAGGACTACATATTTGAAGTCTCTAAACTGCGAGAATCGAAAAAGCGCTTCAACAGTTCAAGCAGTTTGTTCTGGGCGCACTGACTGGAAGCATGCGAAAGTCGATGACTGGCGGTGGTGATCGACCTTTCTATTTCCTCTATCATGTACGTGGTTACGAGTTGTGCAAAGACGTGTTCATGGCAGTTCCTGCTGTTGGAAGTCATGTAATGAAGCGCCTTCAAAAAGGCAAACAAAGGAGTCGTTCAACTGGCACAACATGGCTTGACTGGGAGAACACCAGAGCACTTGGCCATTTCAGCAGACATAGAGCAGGATGTAGTACAGTTTATTTAGTCATAATTATGCTAAAATGTACGGTCTACCTCAACCTGCAGCGGAACGAGGTCGTGCTGAGGACTCTCCAGTATACTTACCCGCATCCGAGAACAAGAAGTCTGCATACAACATCTACACCAAGACCGTCACACAGTATTCGCCTGTTCATTACAGGTCATTTTGCCACATTTGGAGGAGACAGGCAGCACATATCAAAGTGATGAAGCCAAGGACAGACGTATGCGCATTGTGTGACAATCTGCGGTACAAAATTCGTGTCGCCCGTACAGAGGAAGAGACGGAATGTAGTGTCCAGGCGCTGCGTTCGCACACATCGCTAGCACAAGAGGAGCGGCAGTACTACCGAGATTTAGTGGACGGCGTGCAGGCGTCACTGGATGAAGCTGAGGGCATAGTTCACTATACATTTGAACTGCCTAACTAGCAAGAATGAAGATATACAAAGAACATTACATACTGTGTACATAAATTTGCTCTATATCGCTCAATTGATATGCCATTATTAAATAGGTGGTTAGGCACATTTTACCATCGCAGATCAACTTGAAATTTTGTTTGAGCACATTACCATACCATACCAACATTTTGAGAAAAAAAAAATTTCGCCAAAATGTGCCATAGGGTGGTTTCTGTAGTCCCTGGCTCATATATAATTATAGGGACGTATAATATTGGTCCTGAGTCATACTTGCCAACCCAGCCAAAGCAAATCCCTTAGTCACACACCCAGTTTCCCTTAGTTTTCTCAAATATCCCTTATTTTCCTGGTTTTCGCCAATTTCGGCCATTTTCTATTTTTTAGGGCAATTTTGGCATAATGGCATAGTGGGATGGTCTAAGACCATGATTGAGAAACAGAGGGTACCAGGTTCAAGTCCTGCTTGGAAGCGGATGGATTTTTTCCAGCCATGCTGCGACCCACAGTTAATTGGGAACTCGTGGCCTGGCACGAGGGTAACATGGATTCAGTTAATGGGATTTCGGTCTTTGACCACTTTGTGGTGGGTCTGATCTACTCACCTCCCACCGTTTAGGAGCTGCATCTGCGCCTTGATCCTAGAGGGTGGTGGTGTTCCTACGGATGCGAAAACTCGGCTTTCAGCCGAATCTCATGCGAGCCGTGAAATTTATTTTTGGATTACCGTAAAGTACCGTTGATCCGCCCCCCACGTCATGTTGCTTCCCAGCTGGGTTTTCGGCAGGGGGCGGGAATTAGATCAAGGCTGTCAAGTGCAGTACGATGTACAACAACGTAGAAGTTCAGACTCTATGTGCTGGAATGTGCACATTTTCATCCTGGATTGGCAAGTATTGTGTACAGCAGTGCATGCGTCGGTTCAACATCGTATTTTCGTTGTATATGCCGAAGTCGCTTCTCAGGTCGAAAATCGACAGGGGGCGGGAATTAGAGATTCAACGGTACTTTATGGTATTTTGCGTGTTTTTCGGTAATTTTTGGCAATTTTTTCTCTCTTTTTATTAGGGGTGACACAATTAAGCCGAATGTTCGAGTACTCGCTCGGTTTTTCAAAAATAATCGTGCTCGGAATAAATCAGAGTACTCGTTCATACATGGAACATGCATTTACCACAGAAATCTGCAGTTTCAGAGCAGCAGTCGGCAGATATTGATGTGCAGACTGTGTTCTACGAGACTCTGCGGTATTTCGTGCATCTGTTCAACGTGCATAAGGCCTATCAAACACGATTCCATACTTGGTCCTGACGTGATAAGTACACCAGGCACCTGGTCACCGTCGAAAATGAAGGCACAGTTCTGCAACTGCTATGTGGATTGTGTGACAGTCTCGCTGGACGGTGGTGAATCCCTTGAAAAATTTCAAAATCGGTGTGGATTTGTGTATGCGCACGCGCGCGCATGTGTGTGTGTTTGCGTGTGTGTTTGAAATTACCGTATTATCTCCATTATAAGCCCAGCGCTTATATTTGTCCAACCAGTCTGGACCCCGGGCTTATATTAGAGACTGGGCTTCTACAAGAGACTGGGCTTGTCATTTTTCAACCACCTGGTACATGTACCGGGACTGCAGTTTTGTGCTTCCTGGTACACTGAGTGAGTCTGAATTTAAGATCTCGGGGATCTCAGACTTTTACCACAGCAATCAGCATGTGGGTATGTGACACATGTGACACTTTGTGATGTCAGATATGCATGGACATGATCCATACAGTTCTCCATTGTAAGCCCTGCGCTTATATTGGAGACTGCGCTTGTATATCTTCGAAGCCCTCTTGGAGTGCGTTATAATAGAGACGGGGTTTCTACAAGAGACTGCGCTTGTAATAGAGATAATACGGTACTATGACTGTGTGCGTGTGTGTGTGTGTGTACGTGTATGTGCATGTGTGTGCATGTGTGTGCGTGGGTGTGCGTGTGCACGTACGTGTGTGCGTGTGGACGTGGGCATATGGATTCTCGTGTACGATTGCATGCATGCGCTTCTATTTGCTGCAGTATGTAGCAGTTGCGGACCGATCCCGGTACAGCCGCATCAAGGCAACAATCATTGCGCCTATTACCAACTCCTTGGGAAGTTGTATTATCCAGCCTCGGTACGCTGACAGCACACTTGGGTTCCCAGAGTCGCCAGTTTCGAGAATCTTGGTCGGAACACGTAAGGAACAAGTGTCGGTGACAGTAGTATTGTGTGCTGGCATTTGAAACCCGGAGTTTAATAGCGGGGAGCAACTTAACCCTTTCCATGCCATGGACGCGTATACGCGTTTTTTTAGGATGAGCCGATTGGCCATGGACGCGTTTACGCGTTCTGCCTACACTGTACAATGTACACTGTACAGTACATGTGTATCGCGCGCAATAGACGAGTGTACAAACTGTCGTAACTCCGTCCAAATACCTCGGACTGCTAAGGTTGAGACATCGCTGGAAAGGTCTTGAGCTCATCTTTCCAGGGATATAAAGTTCTTCGCGATACGACAAGGTATGATCGAGCGGCGATAAATCGAACGGCCAGAATGAGCAAATTTCATTTTTTGGCGATCGATTCAAATTTTTTGTTCGCGACTTCGTGCGGGCTAGGGGATTTCCCCTAGACACAGCGCGTGCGCAGTCAGCTGCAACAAACGCGCTTGAATCTCAGCTTTCCAACGCAGTTTGAATCGTGAAAATCAGTTCACAATGAGCAAGAAGACGAAAGAAAGCATGAGAGGCAGTCGTTTTGTTATTTTCAGGCATGGTAGGGGGACTTTGAGAGGAGATGGTAGTGGCCCTGGTATGCCTGTCGCGCTGTGAGTCCCTGAAATGGCTTCCTGTTGTCCAGATCTTTCCAACAAGGCATGGATCGAGAAAATCCATCAAGGTACAGTGAAATAGCAATAAATTTCGTTCTGATGTGCGTGTGCAGCTTTGAACAGTTGAGCTCAGCGCCTGAACAATGCGTGGCCAACACAGGAAAACATGCTGGCATGGAAAGGGTTAAACGGCTCTAGCTACTCGATCAAGGCTGCATTAACACGACAACGAAGTACGACCGAAACGGAACAAAATCATTGCGCACTACTATTGTTTGCACGACAACGCATGACAACGCATGACAACGCACCTGAAACGTAACGAAATGGAAACGCACTTCAAAGTGTTGTGAAACGTTTTCAAAACACTATCGTTCTCGTGTAAACAGCGGAAACGATTGGAAACGGAACGCGGTCACGGAAACCATTCTGCGCGTACAGGAAATATTCAAACCAAGGGCACAAACTGCATTCGTGAGCTAGCCAGCTCAAACTAACGTGTTACTTCCCGCCCTTTCGCCAGACCAGCACGTCCCAACCCCAGCCGGACCGGCTGTTCTCCGTCTTTGTGTAAACGGTTCAAAACGATGTCCCGTTCCCGTGTAAATGGTTTGAAAACGATCCAAGGGCACCACGTTTGGTTCCGTTCCGTTTCGTTTCGTTTGGTCTCCGTGTAAACGCAGCCTGAATGCACTATGCATATCTGGTCACAGCATGGAGCTGTGTGAACCCTCTACAACTCCCTGGGTCACAGTCTCAGGGTGCGTTCTTATATTCTATAGCTTCTCGGAGAAGAAGAAAAGAGAAGTTGAAGAAAGTGGTATAATGCAAAAACAGGTCTCCAAGAATTCGGAGATATTTTGCACATGTGAAGCAATGTGAAGCGCCAAAGGGGCCGTGATCTTGAGTGCTACGAATGTCTTCCGCATCGTGTGTATGCAAAAAGGGAAATGCGTACACTCATGATCAACACATGCTTTTTGCTGTAGTTCGCATGCGCTGATCCCAAACCGCGGGAATCTCCAAGTTTCAACCACCTCTGAAGCTTGGAGAGCTTGGAGAGCTTCGGAAAGCCTCCTAACATTCGGAGCGGATATAAGAGCAGCTCTCGAACTTTTCCGAGAGTCTCCAACTTTTCCGAGAGTTTGAACAGATTTGTAGTACGCATCATAGCTAACTGGGGTCAAACTGGGGTTAAACTGGGGTCAAAATGGGGTCAAAATGGGGTTAATATGGGGTCAAAATGGGGTTAGAATGGAGTTGAAGTTGTACATGTACCTGTATCAGGGGTCAGAGCAGATGCAAGGTCATGATGCCATGCTGGCCGCAGTGCAGAGGCATGGCATGGGTCAATCAGGGCGAGGCAATACAACATTTTAGGGCTGTGTTTGCATGAGAATTTTCTACCCAGGTCGAGTTCCACCCGGGTTGAAAGTCTGTATGATGAAAAAAAAAAGGTGGGTGTGTGCATGAAGACAGTTGACCAGGGTCAATTACTGTTAGGACGCCAAAAATCCACTTCTAGAGTTCTGTATGGTCACGTGAATACTTTCGCGCGAAATTAGCCTGTGCAGTGCTGTTCAAACCGGGCACGAGATACGTACAAAAGTACGATAGTACGATTTCTCGATTTCACCCCCCCCCCCCCCCCCCCCCAGGGAGGGGAGCCAGCGCAAGCGAAAAGGGACGTTATCCTGCGGCACGTGATTTTGAAAAAATCGCACTTGAAGTGATTCAGCTGATTTCCGGCTGTCATGCTCAGATCGATAGATTTTGAAACTGTGCATTTTTGGTGATACGTGACTTCTTTGGAGCAAATTCACTCTGTGTATAGGAAAACCAGTATCCTACATCTCCCGTAGAAGAAAACCCTGTCTAAATTGACCCACGTACCACGCATTGACGATCAAAAATCGATCGACCACCCGACCTCCGCTGCACGCGCAGCATGCACGAGCATAAAAGACAAAGGAACTTGTTTTGAGCACAGCTGTCTTGCTGCCTTCGCTTTCCCTTGAGTCATTGGGTTGGCGTGGCTACTCACCATGAGCAACCGTAAATGTTTCACCGTCAACGAAGCGCTGAAATCTCTCCTGGCCTGGGCGAAGATGAGACTGAACGTTTTGGCGAGGAAGAGAGCGCCATTGAAATTGCAAATCAATCTGAGGACGGGAACGATGACTTGCGATGACCAAAGTGAAGATTATCTTGAACAGCGAGTGAATGTGGACGCAGCAGCAGAACTGTAGGTTGTAACGACTGAGCCCAAACCTTCCCAGGCTACCTAGTAGGCTAGTACCTCCGAAGCTGCGCAGCATGAAGATTGTCCATTGAAAAAAACCTTGGTGTGAAAGTTGTCGCTTGGCGATGTATTTAGGAAAATACTCAAAATAGTGTGGAATAAATGTCCGTAACTTTGCTATCCGGGGATAGATTTTCTATCGTTTTTTTCTCCATGTGATTCGTACGTCTTCTGGCTACCAGAATAGCAAAAATCGGGATGACGTCCTTTTTCGCTTGCTCCGGCTCAGGGTTGAGATCAACCCGGGGCGAAATTTCAACCTGGATCAGGTGCAATGCGTCATGAAAATGTGCCAGTCAATCTGTGTTCATGGCGGGTTGGAACTTGACCCGGGTCTAACTCAACCCGGAATGAAACGCCTCATGTAAACACAACCTGATTACTAACACGAACCACACAACACCCCAAAATGCCAGGGAAAAAAACGTCAAGTTATCCGGACATTCTAATTATCCAAACATGTACCCACAACTAGGGCTTAAACGGTCACAACTTTTTGCATGACCGGGTATCCTCTAAAGTAACGGTCGGATAACCGGTTATAACCGGTTATTGAACTTCCCCCAATCAAAAGTTCCCGCCAATGAGCGAAAATACGTTAGCCTTCATTGTAGACATATGCCGGCAGTTAAAGGGGAAGTTGAGCCTAACCCTCCAGTTGTAGTCCTCGGGGTGCTGAGTCGAATGGTCTTGGTCCGAGGAAGCTGAGACGCTACCTTCCTCCTCGAACATGGTTGAACAAGCGGTCACGTGTTCCTGCGCACACCAGTCACCTGGTCACCATGCCTAGCCTAGTGCTTGCAGGGTACAACTTATTACAGCCTGTTTTGACCTTTTTTGGGTGCACTCCTGTCACTCGAGTTGAACTCGAGTTCAACCTTGGTGTGAAAGTTGTCGCTTGCTGGCGCGGTGACCACTTGACTTGGGCACGCAGCAGCACGGAGGGCGGGCGGGCGTGCGGGCGTGCGTGCGTGTGTCCCATATGGTGTGTCCCATATGGTGCAGTGGTATGTGCAGCGATTTCCAATCGATAGGTTGCGGGTTCGATTCAGGACGATTATGGTCACACACGTCTTTCTTCTCTTTCTCAGACTCCTCCTGACTTTTCTTTCATTCTCCTGGGTGGTTACCAACAGCCAGTGCATGCCGGAGTATGTGGTGTGATGTGTGTGCGTGAAAAAAATTAAGAAGACCAAAAAGTAGGGATTCACTGGCCAGAAAAGCCACTTCATAGCTGTGTGGTGTAGACCAGGCTAAATAGTGGTGGTCAATTCTTCAGCCTTGCAAGCTGTTGAATGGTGCAATCCCAGCACAAGCTGCTATGGCTTCTGCTGTAGCATCGCTATCATCGCCTCCGGCGATGGGCGTCCAATGGTCCAATGGTCCAATGGTGTGTGTGTGTGTGAAAAAAGAAAAAAATGGAAAAATGAAAAATAGGGATTCACTGGCCAGAAAAAGTCACTTCAACAGCTGTGTGGTGGATACCAGGCTAAAAATAGTGGCGGTCAATTCATCAGCCTTGCAAGCTGTTGAATGGTGTAATCCCAGCACAAGTTGTTATGACTGTCTAACATAGCTGTTCGCTATCATTGCTCCCGCGATGGGCATATCTAAGGTCTAAGGTGTGTGTGTGTGCATGTGTGTGTGTGCGTGTGTGCATGTGTGTGTGCGTGTGTGCATGTGTGTGTGCGTGTGTGTGTGTGGGTGTGTGTGGGTGCATGTGTGTGTGCGTGTGTGTGTGTGTGTGTGTGCATGTGTGCGTGTGCGTGTGTGCGTGTGCGTGTGCGTGTGCGTGTGTGCGTGTGCGTGTGTGTGTGTGTGTGTGTGCATTCACGTGCGTGTCTGTACGTTCGTGTGCACGCATGTGCGTGGCAATGGGGCGTTTGTTTCTCTACGTCCGAAAACAGGCTACGAGCGATTTGGAGCAGCACCTCCCGGTTCGCAAACCGTAAATGTTCTCCTATTTCATGTATGTGGTGCTCCAATCAACGGGATCATACATGGCCATCTGGAATATTATTACTTATATAACAAAGACATCTTCAACGTGTATGCGAATTCCGTCACGGAATTCGGTAAAAGAAAATACTTATTCAAGTATGAAACACCGATTCGCAACCATGACGTACCGTTTTTTCGGGAGACGGATCTGATTCCTGCACACTCCACTTCCCAGCCGGACTACATACATGGCGATGACAGAAAGCAACGGACTATTCCGTTTAATCCGTCAACTCAGAACGGAAGTCGAATACTCTGTTCAGTGTACGAAGCTGTCGATATTGAAGTCATCATAATCAATAAAGGTAGGAATCTGCATTGGCTTAGGGGCCGTCCAAGGTTACCAATAATATTTTCAAAACGAAAAGATTTCGTGTGGGGGGTGGGTGGGTTTGATGGAGTTTCGTTTTGAAAATAATTATTGGTTGCAGATGGAGAATTCCCAGTTACTTTTGGGTGTCCAAAATTGACATCAATATTTTATTGGAATTCGTTTTACCTGCAGAAAAAGGTGGGTGGGTGGGTGGGGCCTGAAAAATACTAAAACTTTTCGTTTTGTAAAAACAATCGGTAACCCCGGATGGTTCCTTAGCTGGTGCATGCGATGTGTCGCTGCTGTTAATTATTTATTCCCGTAGCTATGCACAAGACACTGTTGACAGATGCGTCGACTCTGCTCCTGTCTAACAGGTTGGGGAAGACACCAGCTAGGTGTATTATTATTATTATTATTATTGTAAGTAAAAAATTGGAGGCAGATCCAACTTCGAAAGAATAGGTGTCAGCACCGACGCAATCCACACAGGCAAGTAAGCCAATTTGGTAACCGAACGTTTTCGTTCCCTTCTGATCATGGGTAAGTACAGGGAATAATTGAAAAATGTCAAAATACAGCAATTTATAGAGCTACAGCAAAAGTATAGATCGAGAACCTCGCGCTATACGTGTGGAAAAAAAAATTAAATTCAGGGGTCGCGCTTGTGGGCTAGTACTTGGACATCGCAGCCAGTTTTGATTCATCACGCACGCAGCACGTGCGAGGCAGGGTCGTGCAGCCAATCAGAGTTACGGAAAATTCAAAATATTGCAATAGTTGGGCGATTTGTGAAGGGTTCCTTGGCAGCCGTTTATCTAGCTACGGCGTCGAAAATCGCAAGGCTGCTTTGACGGCCAAGTACGCGGACATCTATCGAAAGAAATTTTGAATGCGGTCAAGTAGAAGGGAAAACCGTGTGTATGGTTTTTTCTGAGCGTTGTCGCCCTGCTTTCCAGTATTCTGACAGTAAATCTATGTCGTTTGCAGGCAACCTGCCTACACTCAAGAGAGAAATGCATTTCACACAAATCCATTAGAGGTATCGTTACAACGTTTCGGTCTTTATGACCATCATCAGGAATGAAGTGGACATGGAAAGAACAGCAGTATAAAAGAAGGAGGCAAGCAAGCAAAGCGCGGTACATAGTGATAGCGCGCGTAGAGAAGTTCAAAGCACGTCATGGCGGGTGTGCATTGCTACATGTACATGACAACACAAGCACAAACGGCGAGGAAAGTAGATACTGCGCTACTATGCAGCAGTGATACAAGCACAGTTCCAGTCTCACACCACCAGTGAGTTGTGTAGAGCCCCGCGCCACTCGCAGCAAATAACAGCTGTATTCAATGCCGGCAAGTTGCCTGCAAATGATTCAAGTATAATGAAGCTGCGTGAAGCGTCCTTCAAAATTTTGAAATCTATGTCGTTGAGGAAACAATTGATTCGGTAGATTTACGGAGGAGATTCTAATAAAGAAAATGAGCCCTCGATCATCGAAATCAGAGAAGACATGGCTGCCAAGGAACATTTTGAAGACTGCACCGACGGCCAGGCGTGAGCAGCTCGCGCGATCGCGCAGTGTCGGAAAGTCCTTGGACTGCCTTCGAGTTTATTTGGTGCGCCGATGTGATCAGAATGATCTGCCTGCTGCAACGCTTTGCCCTGTGTCTTTGTTGTGGAACAATGTTCATGTACATTCATTGCTTCCTTTCTCCGACTCGGCGATGCCGCGTTGCTGGACCATGAAGAATCCAAGACAAACTCAAGCCGACACCGTGCGATTGTGATGTTTGTGTCATATGTATCATACAAGTGCAGTCCGTGCAGTACGAAAAGTACCGATGCGAGTGAGATGGATGAAACAAGGAAACCATACCGTCAGTAAGTCCCGATAGGATCGCTTTCCGTAGCAGGCGCAGGCGCGTAGTCAGAGTGGATACTTTGCAGTCTGGTATCCATACGTGGTTGGCCAGAACGATGTCGACAGTGCACTACTACCAGCTCGTGCACAAGTCTACTACAGGCGCTGACTGCACGCGTGGAGTCTACTGTTCACTGAAGAAGAGCTCGCATGGGTTTACATGTAGCCTCGAGTAGGCTATAGCCTAGGACATCTTTGATGCATACGTGGCACTGTGACGCCGAGACCCATGATTGGCAGAGTCCATGTATTTCACCAGCACAGCTATTAACTGGCATTGTGGATAGCGCCTACCCAGTCCAATGTACATTTTGTCTTTCAACATGATTTGTAGGTTTGTGTTCTCTTTAAAAAAAACAAAAAAAAACAATCTAGTCTATGTACATTTGTGAAGCTTGCGCGTAGGCTTGCGCATGTAGTTGTTTGACGCGCTGTGAAAGGGAACTATGGTGTTCGAATACTTATGATAACATTGTGTATGCATTTACAATTATTATTCACGATTTGCTGGAGTTACTTACGTGGTTTGTTATATTCTTGCTCAGTGAAGTCCCTCTGCAGAATAACTCTACGATGTGTCACTATCTGACAGGGTTTACTGTCACCCCGTATCGGGTGCAAGCACCCACTGACAGATCAAACACTTTTCTTTCCTCATCTTTGATCTTTCTGTCTTCGTCCTGCTCACTACTGTTTGTCGTTCGAATTTCTGATTTATTTATTTATTTTGCTTCTGCATTTCTGCATTTGTTTTGCACCATGTTTTCCATGGATACGCGGGCTGTGCGCAGCAGCGCACCTTTCTGGGAAGACTGGTATCGTTTTAGGTTGCGTCCCGCTACCCTTATTTGTTGCGTGTAGTACGCTGGTCTCGTTTGTGCTGCACTTGTACGCGCACGTTTTGCCAGGGACAGCGGTTTTGCATTCGCTCTTCTTGGCGCAGCCAGTTCTCTCTCGCGTCTCTCTCATTTTCTCTCTCCTTTCAACCATGCATAATTTGTTCCTTATCTGAAAAGGCTGTGATCTTTTGTGTGACGGTGTGCACGGGGTGCATGACTGAGTGCCTGGGAAGGTTTAGATAACAAAGTGGTACCGAAACCCTGTGAGAATGTCCAGGCGTATCGAGGCGTTTGTGAAACCCTATCGTGGTAGTGGCGATGATTTCGAGGCCTTCTGGTCTAAGTTTTTAGTATTAGCGAACCTCCAGCAGTGGAGTTCGAGCACAGACAAGATGAACAATTTACCGTTGTTTCTGGAGAACGAGGCCTACCTGGTGTGGGACGAGCTTTCGTCAACCGACAAAGCTGACCCGGATGCGGTGAAAGCAACTTTGAAAAGTGCATTCAGTACGACGCCTGCTGCGTCTTTCCAGAAATTTCGTGCCCGCACGTTGCGGACCGATGAGAGCGTCGAGGGGTACGCTGCAGACTTGAAGAAACTGCTAGTTGGTGCTGGCCAGAAAGTCGCGAGTGACGGCAAAGACCGTGTAGTCATCGAGCAGTTCGTTGCTGGTTTGCCCTGGGAGTTTCAACGCCAGTTGCGAATAAATTGTTCCATGGAGTCTGTATCTGACTGTATTGAGTATGTCCGTCGCTTGCGGAGCGCGGAGGGTACATCTCGTCCGAAAGAGCCGGTTGGCGCTGCGGCTGCTAGCTCCCAACGCAGCCGGAATGTTTTATGTTTTCGTTGTAATCAGGCTGGACATATTTCCCGCAATTGTCCCGCAAACCGGAGTTCTGGCAGCAGCAGAAGTCATGGCAATGGTGGTGGGCGGCCAGCTTTGACCTGTTTCTTCTGCGATGAGACAGGTCACGTGAAGCCAAACTGTCCGGAGTACAAGAAGTGGCGCCAGTCCCGCCAGCAGTCTGACACGTCCTGGCGTGCAAAGGAGTCTGAAGTGCAGGCCGCAGCACCTGAGCGCACGCCTGATCCATGCCTCTGTGTGCCTGATGCGAATGCATGCTCTTTGCCGCGTCTCCATGTGGATATTGCTGTGGGAGAACAGTCTGCTCGCCCTAAGGCAGTCGTGGACACCGGCGCCAGCCGCAACCTGGTGAGCCGGCAGCTGGTGGAGGCCCTGAATGTGGATGTTCGTCCGTCCGAACTGGCAATTTCGGCTATTGACGGCAACAGTGTGCCTATCCAGGGTGAAGTTTCGCTACAGGTGTCCAGACTCGATGATGCTGTTTATCTGCCATGCACTACGAGTCGGTTTCTCGTCGTCCCTGATTTGCATGCCGTTGGCTCAGATCTGGTCATTGGCCTGGAACTGATTTCCGCACTGGGCGGTGTTGACGTCCAGTATGATCATGGCGTGCTCACTGGTGTGACGTTTGGCACGAAACCGCAGACCATTGACCCAGTTGCAGCTCCACCCGAGAGGTCGACCCATGACCATCCATATGGGCATGTGACAGTTACCAGAGATGACGAGGGTAATGTCACCCTAGCAACGGATGATGGCCAAGTGTGCTGGGACGCTGCTCGTAAGAGATGGGAGCTGACCTGGAAATGGCAAAGTGGGAGCGAGCCTCAGTCGCCCGTTGGCTGTGGCATAGGCGAGTACTCTCGCTCGAAACTGACTGATGAGCAGGAGACCCTGTTCCAGCAGGAGGTCCGGACTTGGATTGACAACGGCTGGCTGCAGCCGTATGATGTGGACCAACATGGCCAGCCCAAGTGTGTGCTGCCTTTCCTTGCTCAAGTCCAGGAGCACAAGTCGTCCACTCCAGTTCGCCCTTGCTTGGACTATCGCAGGCTGAATGCCTGCATCATCTCACATCCTGGCTCAGAAGCACCTGCCTGTGGTGAGAAATTACGGAAGTGGCGGCAGGCTGGACCTGCATCTGAGTACGTTCTCCTGGACATTCGCAAGGCCTACTTACAGGTCCATGTCGCACCATCATTGCTGCCATACCAGGTTGTCCTCGTCGACGGCCAGCGTTACGTGATGGAACGGATGGCGTTCGGTCTATCCATTGCCCCCAAGTTCCTAGACATCATAGTGAAGTGGGTCTTGCGTGACGTGGTCGATGCCGACAACTACGTGGATGATATCCACGTGCCGCGTGACCGTGCTGCCGAAGTGTCCTCTCAGCTTGCTGCGTTTGGTTTTGAGACCAAGCCTGCAGAGCCATTGCCTGATGCCCGTGTTCTGGGCTTGCAGCTCCATTCTAGCGCCACGGGTGAAGTCTTGTGGACCCGTCGTCAGGGTGTTGATCTGTCTGTTCCACCCACGACTACGAAGCGGGAACTCTTCAGTTGGTGCGGTCGGGCGCTCAGCCATTATCCCGTCTGCTGTTGGCTTCGTCCGGCCTGCAGCTTCTTGAAGCGCCTCGTGTCTGGCCAGTCCGCATGGGATAAGCCTGTCTCTCCTGAAGTACAGCGGTTCCTCCAGGAACTGTCCGATCGCTGTGTGCGAGAGGATCCTGCTCATGGTACGTGGCATTCTTCCTCTACTGGTTCTGGTTTTGTTGTTCATTGCGATGCCTCTGATGTTGCTATTGGTGTTGTTTTGGAGTGTGATGGTTCTGTCCTGGAAGATCGTTCTTGGCTCCGGCAAAAGGACGACCGGCGTCATATCAATCTTGCTGAGTTGAATGCTGCCTTGAAAGGCCTCGAGCTGGCTATTGATTGGAATGTCTCTTCTGTTGTGCTCAAGACAGACTCTAAGACTGTCTTTGGTTGGCTCCAGGCTGTGTTGCGCAATACTGAACGGGTGCGAGTTAGTGGTTTGCAACATGTCTTGGTTCAACGTCGTCTGCAGATCTTTACAGATTTGATTGAGGCATCCGGTATTTCGGTCACAGTGGAATGGGTGCCAAGTTCTGAGAATCATGCTGATGTACTGACTCGTGTTCCGCAGCCGTGGGTTGCTCATGCTAAGAAGTTGTGTTCTTCTGCTGATGTCGCTGCTTCTGCCCCCTCTTCTACACTTTCACATCCATTGGAGTTTGACGTGTTGAAGTCTGGTCAAGCTACTGATGATGCTATCCAGAGCGTTATTCGCGATTTGTCTCGTGACGTCTCTGTTTCTGATCCGTCGTTCTGCAAGTTTCGTAAGCAGTTGTGTGTTATTGATGGTCTATTGTGTCGCACTTGGCGTGACCCCGTCGACGGTGAGGTACTGGTTCCTGTTGCACCGCAATCCACCGTTCCCGCTTTGATTACTGCTGCTCATGCCAATACAGGTCATGGCAATTGGGAAACTATGTGGCGTTCTCTGTGTCAGTCTTGTTTCTTTCCAGGTATGTCTTCGCTATGCCAGGCCTATGTGCGTAATTGTCAGGCCTGCCAGGCTGCCAATCCCCGCAGTGGTCCACCAGCTCCTGCTGTTCAGAATGACGTTCCTGTCAAGCCGTGGGACATTGTCCAGATCGATACACTGGAGCTCGGTGTCAACCAGACCGGTCAGTACCATTGTGTGTTAGTGGTTGTCGATATGTTTTCCCGTTGGGTCGAGGTGGTACCCTTGCGGCGTCATGATGGTCGCTCTGTTGCAGAGGAATTTCTGCGTCTCTGTTTGAAGTTTGGTCCGCCGCGTGTGGTGCGTTGCGACAATGGTCATGAGTTCCGCAATGCTATTGTGTCTTCTTTGTTGGATGTGTTTGGTGTTTGCGTTCGTACTGGTGCGGTCCGTCACCCTCAGTCACAGGGTGGCGCCGAGAGATTCAATCGTACTATTCTCACTCTTATTCGCAAGGTGTTGGATACTGCTGCCGATTGGCTAGCCGAGCTAGAGATTCTCCTCTTCTTCTACCGTACTCGTCCGCATAGTGAATTGAAGATTTCTCCCATGCGTGCTATGTTTGGCTGGGAGCCTCGTGCTCTATTTGTGGACGGTATACCATCTACTCTTTCGTCCTCTCTTTGGGTTGATGGTGTGTGTGATAAGGCTGCTCGGGTTCACGACTATTTGACGGCGGTTGTTGCAGAGCACGCCCCTGCGCCTGTTGTTGAGTCGCCTTCTTGTCCGTATGTTGTTGGTGATCGTGTTCTATTGCGTAACCCTGATCGTCGCCAGAAACGTCAGCCCCCGTTCGATTCTGGTTGGTCAGTTAAACATGTTATTGGTCCTGCCAGTGTTGTGATTTGCCGTGTGCATCCTGAGTCAGGTCGTCGTCAGGAAAAGGTGGTCAATGTCGAGCTCTTGAAGCGTGATGTTGGTTTGGTTGTTCCTGATGTGCCGTGTGTTCCTCTAGTGCCCCCGCCTGATGTTGGCGATGTTCGCGTTGATGGTCCTCGTGATGATGGTGATGATGATGGTTGGGTTTGCTTGGACATTTCCCCCCCATCTGATCATCTGGTTGGTGGTCATTCATTACGTCCCCGTGGTTCTCTGCAGCCCCCTGCTCGCTATCGCTAGGCATCTGTTTTCCCTGCTGTATGTCATTACATGTATGCCCCATCCAATGTTATCAGGTGGAGGGGTGAAAGGGAACTATGGTGTTCGAATACTTATGATAACATTGTGTATGCATTTACAATTATTATTCACGATTTGCTGGAGTTACTTACGTGGTTTGTTATATTCTTGCTCAGTGAAGTCCCTCTGCAGAATAACTCTACGATGTGTCACTATCTGACAGGGTTTACTGTCACCCCGTATCGGGTGCAAGCACCCACTGACAGATCAAACACTTTTCTTTCCTCATCTTTGATCTTTCTGTCTTCGTCCTGCTCACTACTGTTTGTCGTTCGAATTTCTGATTTATTTATTTATTTTGCTTCTGCATTTCTGCATTTGTTTTGCACCATGTTTTCCATGGATACGCGGGCTGTGCGCAGCAGCGCACCTTTCTGGGAAGACTGGTATCGTTTTAGGTTGCGTCCCGCTACCCTTATTTGTTGCGTGTAGTACGCTGGTCTCGTTTGTGCTGCACTTGTACGCGCACGTTTTGCCAGGGACAGCGGTTTTGCATTCGCTCTTCTTGGCGCAGCCAGTTCTCTCTCGCGTCTCTCTCATTTTCTCTCTCCTTTCAACCATGCATAATTTGTTCCTTATCTGAAAAGGCTGTGATCTTTTGTGTGACGGTGTGCACGGGGTGCATGACTGAGTGCCTGGGAAGGTTTAGATAACAGCTGTTCGCGTTCGCTGTGTGAACACACACTGCAACAGTGCTGCACAGCACCGGTGCAGTGCGGACTCACGCCCACTTTTTGCACTAGCGAAACCGGAGTCGAAATCGAAGTCGGAAAGTCACAGCCTTTTTGTTTCCAAAGCTTTCAGTTTGTTTCTATTTTCTTGTTATTCTTCGCCACCAATTTCTAAGTTCTGCCAGTGTGTCAGGTGCAGGTGTGAAGCGATCTCACCAAACGAAAATTGGAGATTTGTTTACAGCGACTTCTTCCAAGCGTCATGATAGCGCCATCATAGCGGTTGTTCAGACAACTCTTTCAAGGGCTGACGCCCAGGAGTGGACGGCTCATGCAAGTAGTCGACGACCTTTTTGTTGGTTTCGATTGTTATTTTTAAGCCGTGTGCATACTACCCTGAGTCTCGCCACCAGAACTTTCCAACCATACAGGAAACCAAATAGTACGCCCTGTACGTCGATGTGCGGTCTTGCCACCCACCGCAGGTGCTAAGACAAATACACATTGGCATCAACAAGAGACTGCAACGTATCTCATGCAATGAGGAAGTGTTCAACGATGCTAAAACGTTATACGAGGACGCACTGGCCTCAAGTGGCCACCCAAAAACCATAACATACACGGATGAACTGAGCAACAAGAAGAAAAAAGCGAAGAAAGGGCGCAGCCGCGATGTCGTCCGGTTTAACCCGCCGTACAGTACCACGGTCAAAACCAACGTTGGCACAAAGTTTCTATACCTTGTCAAGAAACACTTTCCTGAAGGGTCGGCGCTACACAAGGTGTTTAACAAGAACACAACAAAAGTAAGTTACAGCTGTATGAAGAACGCAGCGTCGATTATCAAAGGGCACAATGCTGGAAAACTTCACTCGCGACCGCCAGTTGTGCCATCGTGCCCCCTCAACGGTGACTGCCAATCTTCCGACGTCGTGTACGAGGCGCATGTAGCATCCAACGAAGTTAAGACCTACGTCGGCATGACAGCCACCACATTCAAGCAGCGCTACAACAAACACACTTCTGACTTCCGCCATGAAAGGTACGCCGCATCGACTAAGTTGTCCAAGCACATCTGGGATCTGAAAAACGAGAACCGCGGATTCGACATCAGATGGGAGATCAAGGTGGGAGCACCTTCATACAGTAACATCAGCAAGAAATGTGGACTATGCCTCACCGAAAAGTTCCACATCCTGAAAGCTTCAAAAGCTGCCTCCCTAACCAAGAGAAGTGAGCTGGTATCATAATGCCCTCACCAGCGCAAGTTTCTGCTGGCCACCCCTATAACATAGACAGCTATGACCGCTGCGGGTTTTTTGACGTGGAAGCTTGTGCTCGTTTTCGTTGCGCTTGCCTTCCCCTCTTTGGTCTTTCCATAACCTTGAACCTTCCAAGTTGGAAGGCTGTCGGTTAGCGCTACGGAGATGTGTTGAAGCTAGGTGTCAGGACGTCGAATGTCTCAGTACTCTGTCAGTTTTGTGCCTAGTTGTTGCACTTTCTGACTGTATATAGCATCTAGTTACAGTGGTGGATAGTTACTCATAAATCGTTTCCAAATGTCCTTTTCCTTTCTACTTTTATTATTGGCTCAATACCCGAGTTTCAAATTGCACACCTGATGAGCCGTCACGAACCATACGGCGAAACGTACGTAGTGTGAAACAACTTGTTTTGTAGTCAACTAGTCCATCACAATGTCATGCATGAGGAGTACTGTAGGAGTTTTGATTTCGGCTTGTACAATTCGTTCTCGCAAAGCTTCCCCCTTCTTAACTTATCTTTGATATTTTTGACCCACCCAAGTTGGGTGGTGTGCTGCTTTGCTGCTTTGAATTGTAGTTAGACCGCTTTGTCAGATCACCTACTGGTCTCGTCATCGTCCTGTAACAATCGACATTCTTTGTTCCGTTGGGACTGTAGCTTGTGCTCGTTTTCGTTGCGCTTGCCTTCCCCTCTTTGGTCTTTCCATAACCTTGAACCTTCCAAGTTGGAAGGCTGTCGGTTAGCGCTACGGAGATGTGTTGAAGCTAGGTGTCAGGACGTCGAATGTCTCAGTACTCTGTCAGTTTTGTGCCTAGTTGTTGCACTTTCTGACTGCATATAGTATCTAGTTACAGTGGTGGATAGTTACTCATAACTCGTTTCCAAATGTCCTTTTCCTTTCTACTATTATTATTATTATTATTATTATTAAGAAAGGGCTTGCTCCCCACACCGGAGCTCGCGCTATTCCGCCGACTTCACTTGACACTTGACTGACTCACGACTGCCAACCAGAGCACACGAGAAGTCCATCGAACCTTTGACTCGGCAAACCTGCAAGAAAGCACCACTCCCTGCTCAATACACAGTGTTTCGGGGAATTCACCCCTCATCAGTTGAGCTTGAGTAGGCTGAGGAGGATTGTGCCTGAAGAGCACCACTTATATAGTGCTCTCCAGGCACAAACATCACCAGGGATACAAACTTACAGAGACGCTCCGTTTCAAGCACCACAAACACCTCGTGAACACCAGATAGCAGCGTGAGTCAGTGTCGCTCCTGGACGGTGAGACAGACGTCGAGGACCCTCGGTCATTCGCAACGCTGTCACCTCCAAACCAACTAGTCGCAAGCCCGCGCTGGGCACAACAGTACGAAGTAGTGGTTGCGACTTCGGCGATGATTTGTAAGAAAGGGTTTGCTCCCCACACCGGAGCTTGCGCTATTCCGCCGACTTTACTTGACACTTGACTGACTCACGACTGCCAACCAGAGCACACGAGAAGTCCATCGAACCTTTGACTCTCTGGTTGGCAGTCGTGAGTCCGTCAAGTGTCAAGTAAAGTCGGCGGAATAGCGGCGGAATAGCGCGAGCTCCGGTGTAGGGAGCAAACCCTTTCTTACAAATCATCGCCGAAGTCGCAACCACTACTTCGTATTATTATTATTATTATTCAGATGGAGAGCCAAGGTTTAATTTATACAAAAGAGAAAGACCAAGAAACTACAAGTTCCGCTATACTGTCCACTAACACCACCAGTTACTAAACAATCAGCTCATGCGACCGTAACATTGCACGACACTGACCGACGATACTGACGTTCTACAACTAACTGGCTAACAGCTCTAGCACATCTTGGATGCGCACTCCAACAGCCTTCCAACTTGGATGGTTCTAAGTTATAGAAATAACATAAGGAGGGGAAGGTGAGCGCAACCAAGATAAGCACGAGCTGAAAGTCTCAGCTGTCCTTATGTTATTTCCTTATGTTATTTCTATAACTTAGAACCTTCCAAATTGGAAGGCTGTTGGAGGGCTGTTGGAGTGCACATCCAAGATGTGCTAGAGCTGTTAGCCAGTTAATTGTAGAATTTTATAGAAATAACATAAGGAGGGGAAGGTGAGCGCAACCAAGATAAGCACGAGCTGAAAGTCTCAGCTGTCCTTATGTTATTTCTATAACTTAGAACCTTCCAAGTTGGAAGGCTGTTGGAGTGCGCATCCAAGATGTGCTAGAGCTGTTAGCCAGTTAGTTGTAGAACGTCAGTACCGTCGGTCAGTGTCGTGTAATGTTATCGCATGAGCTGATTGTTTAGTAACTGGTGGTGTCAGTGGACAGTATAGCGGAACTTGTAGAGAACAAGATAATTATGGATCTACTGACCGCACGCTTTGAGCTAGTAGTTTTCAGTCCGTGTTTTCGTTCAGCGTGTCTTCGTTCAGCGTGTCTTCGTTCAGCGTGTCTTCGTTCAGCGTGTCTTCGTTCAGCGTGTCTTCGTTCAGCGTGTCTTCGTTCAGCGTGTCTTCGTTCAGCGTGTCTTCGTTCAGCGTGTCTTCGTTCAGCGTGTCTTCGTTCAGCGTGTCTATGTTCAGCGTGTCTTCGTTCAGCGTGTCTTCGTTCAGCGTGTCTTCGTTCAGCGTGTCTTCGTTCAGCGTGTCTTCGTTCAGCATGTCTTCGTTCAGCGTGTCTTCGTTCAGCGTGTCTTCGTTCAGCGTCTCTTCGTTCAGCGTGTCTTCGTTCAGCGTCGAACTGTATTTAGGTTCTCCGTCCGGTTCTGAGGGAGCTGATCCTGTGCTGATCCGGTGCTGGTGACGGACAATGAGGTGAGTATAGCGCGTCAGATATCGGACCCACGTCAAGTGTTAGTAGGTAATCCGCCCGCAGATCGGTCAGTAGATCCATATCTGTTTCGCTAGAGCGTTTCCAGAAGCTGGAGTTAGCAGTAGGCCAGATGTTTGTGCATGTGTGTCTGTGTGCACGCTCCTGGGCGTGTGTGTGTGTGCTAGCTAGTTTGGCTGGTGGGTACACTTTAGCCAGATAGTGTTTGGTCTGTTGCCAACAGACTCGGCTGCTTGAAGGTGTATTGTTGTACCTGCCACCTGTATTGGTTTCAGGGTTCATATACTTTCTATTTGAGTGTACATGCCTGTTGACCGATGGACTACTTCTGGCTAGATTAACTCTTGTGTAATCAATGGTACTAGTGACGCTTAGATCAGATCCACTCTGATTTAGCCACCCACACGAGTAGCAAGTATTACCTTCACTGGGGGCAGGGGTAACTGTAGTTCGATCCCGGTACGGATACCCTGATGCCGTCAATCCATTTTCTGCACCTTGTCCTTGCCCACTTACTGAGGTGTGATGAGCCCACAAGCGGAATCATTTCCAGATCCGCCCAGAGTTGTGATGATTTCAGGGGGTGTCGGACGTTGGGGCATTTTCCGAAATTCCTTTTGAATCTCTCTCCCCTCTTCTGGGGAGATTCGTGTGACCAGTCGTGGCAGTGAGCAAGTACAAGTACATATACAAGTGTGTCCATGTGTTTGTGTGCATGCTTGTGTCCGTGCACATGTGCGTGTGTGCGTGTGCGTGTGTGTGTGTATGTGTGTGTGTGTGTGTGTGTCCCATATGATGCAGTGGTACGTGCAGCGATTTCAAATCGAGAGGTTGCGGGTTCGATTCCCGACGAGTATGGTCACGCACGTCTTTCTTCTCTTTCTCAGACTCCGCCTGACTTTTCTTTCATTCTCCTGGGTGGTTACCAACAGCCAGTGCATGCCGGAGTATGTGGTGTGATGTGTGTGTGTGTGCGGGAAAAAATGAAAAAGACCAAAAAGTAGGGATTCACTGGCCAGAAAAAGCGACTTCATAGCTGTGTGGTGTAGACCAGGCTGAATAGTGGCGGTCAATTCTTCAGCCTTGCAAGCTGTTGAACGGTGCAATCCCAGCACAAGCTGCTATGGCTTCTGCCATAGCATCGCTATCATCGCCTCCGGCGATGGGCATCAAATGGTCAAATGATGTGTGTGTGTGTGTGTGTGTGTGTGTGTGTGTTTGTGTGTGTGTGTGTGTGTGTGTGTGTGTGTGTGTATGTGTGTGTTTTGTTTGCCTTGCACCATTCAGTGCAAGAATACAAGCTTGCCCTGGGAGAGAATGGCACGTTTCCTATGTATTGCCGCCACGATGGAGTTGGGACAAACGCCTGGTTCAACAACGCCACCCAAAAGTGGCTCCGTCTGGGCGATCCAGGCCGCTTCATCGTACGACCGCATCGCTTCTTGTACGACTACCTTGACATTACCGAGATGAAGCAGGAAGATGACGGCCTAGTCGTCGCCTGTGTTTCGGATCCCTCAGACCACTTTGACTCGTTTCGGAAATTTATTCGCAAAGAACTGCTGGATCCGTCTTCAACACGTTTTTCTAACGTCAGATTCCTCTACAAACTTGGCTTCAAACGTAAGACTCTTCCTCTTGTGTTTGTAAGCAAGGCTTGGGAATGGTGATGCATTGAGCTTTCAAAGGCCCCGGCAAGCTCCGCAGACCCTTGGACCGTTTGCAGAGACTTTTTGCACCACGATGGTCTGTGTCTATCTTGTGCTAATCACAATACTAAACCCAGCTCGCGTGTAGCCCAAATGAAAAGTATGGGGTCCACAGGTCTGCCTGCACTCCCTCTCCCCCTCCCCCCCCCCCCCCCCACAAAAAAACCTCGAACTGTATACAACATGCACATCGTGATCGTGAATGACATGCACCAGCCATCCTACACATGATTTGCGGTCGTGCACACCCCTAAAAGGGGGACCAGTTACGCCCCTGGATATGCAAGGGTAGCGTAGACAGTCCAACACCGGTTTAAGAGGAGTATGTTAGCCAAGCGGCCGCCGCATCACAGGGGCGTTACAACGGTTCACTCATCGGGAATTTCCGTTCTGCTAACGCTAGTGGCATTGTGCTAATGGGCAATCCACTCATACCTCGGTTTTCCAGACCACGACGTTATGGGGCGCTTCGGTCTACCGGGCACCCTTTGGGCGAGTTGCAGTGGAAATATTACTACTCTTTTGTCACTTTTCGTGGAAATAGTAACGTCATAATTATGCTGAAGAAAGGAAAAGGACAAAATGTTACGAGTTATGAGAAACTGTCCTTTTCCTTTCTTCATCATAACTATTTTGGCTCACCATCCGAGTTCAAAATTATGCCTTTTTTTATTGTGGCCTTTCCCCCCATCAAACTTGTGTGATTCGGAGTTGCGGATATTTCGAAGTTACGGGCACTGCCCGATCCCGGACCGCCCCGGTAAGCGAGGTATGAGTGTAATATGATTTTGTAACGGTTTTGTAGACCGGCATTACCATTGGTCGGTGTCGTGCAATGTTATCGCACGAGCTGGTTGTCAAGTAACTGATGGTGTTAGTGGACATTACGGCTTGTAGTTCCTTGGTCCTTTTCTTTGCTATAAATTAATCTTTGGCTTTCCGTCCGAATGATCTCGTCAATTCTGTTATATTGTTCTCCCCTCCTGTGCACAGCATCACCGGCCCCACCGCACTCGATAATGGAGACGGGCAGAACGGCCACCACGGTCAATTTGACGTGGGCTCTTGGCACTGGGAGCCCCACGCCGACTCATGCTATACACGTCGAGTGCGTCAACGTGCAGCTTAACCACACGGTCACCGTAAGTGATGAACGTTCATCCGGAACAGTCCCGCTGGCTTTTGAAAGCCGGATTTTGGCCGAGTGGAGGCTCAAAAACCCATTTTAAACTGTGTGTGTGTGCCTGCGTGCGTGCGGGCGTGCGTGCGCGCGCGCGTGCGTGTGTGTGTGTGTGTGTGTGGGTGTGTGTGTGTGTGTGTGTGTGTGTGTGTATTGAATGGTGTAATCCCAGCACAAGTTGCTATGTCTAACATAGCTGTTCGCTATTATCGCTTACGCGATGGGCAGGTCTGAGGTGTGTGTGTGTGTGTCCCATATAGTGCAGTGGTATGTGCAGCGATTTCCAATCGATAGGTTGCGGGTTCGATTCCTACGATTATGGTCACACACGTCTTTCTTCTCTTTCTCAGACTCCTCCTGATTTTTCTTTCATTCTCCTGGGTGGTTATCAACAGCCAGTGCATGCCGGAGTATGTGGTGTGATGTGTGTGCGTGAAAATAAATAAATAAAAAAGACCAAAAAGTAGGGATTCACTGGCCAGAAAAAGCGACTTCATCATAGTAGCTGTGTGGTGTAGACCAGGCTGAATAGTGGCGGTCAATTCTTCAGCCTTGCAAGCTGTTGAATGGTGCAATCCCAGCACAAGCTGCTATGGCTTCTGCTGTAGCATCGCTATCATCGCCTCCGGCGATGGGCGTCCAATGGTCCAATGGTGTGTGTGTGTGTGTGTGTGTGTGTGTGTGTGTGTGTGTGTGTGTGTGTGTGTGTGTGTGTGTGTGTGTGTGTGTGTGTGTGTGTGTGTGTGTGTGTGTGTGTGTGTGTGTGTGTGTGTGTGTGTGTGTGTGTGTGTGTGTGTGTGTGTGTGTGTGTGTGTGTGTGTGTGTGTGTGTGTGTGTGTGTGTGTGTGTGTGTGTGTGTGTGTGTGTGTGTGTGTGTGTGTGTGTGTGTGTGTGACTCTACAGGAGTCGGTTAGGAATTTTGTAGCTCTCATCGTTTGATTAGTTTTTGTTAGTTTTCAGTTCTCAGGGACGGCTCTGGGCTTCCAGGGTCGTCCCTGGGACAGTTCCCAGTAGAAGTCCACAGCGGAAAGTCAGCAGAGCAGATTACAGGACGAACTTCGGGTGTCGTCACTCTGACTCTGTTTTCCGCTGTTGGACCCATCGCGAGGCCTTGCAAGCCCGCGAATGGAGCCATCTACCGCACGCAGTAGGAGACGAAAGGAGTTTACCCTGAGCGTTGGGACGTGGAATGTCCGCTCGTTGCTGGAAAGTGAAGGACCCGTCCAAACAGCATCCACTCGACATCAAGTGGCTGACGACAAGAAAATTTATCGGATAATTCAAATTTTCAAACGTCTTGGATTGGAAATAGTTTGTCTTCAAGAGACCTACTGGCTGGATAAGAACGTTTACAACATCGACGGAGCAGTGCTAATTTCGTCTGGAAGACCTTCACCTGGCGAGGGAGAGTCGTGTCGAAGGGGTGAAGGTGTTGCGATTCTGTTGCTGGGGAATGCAGCTCGCGCGTGGCGTGACGGCGGTTGTCAATACGACGCCCGCAGCTCTCGGATTGTGTCAGCGCGATTGAAGTTTGATATTCATGGGTGTTCACCGGTATGGTATACTGTCATCTCCGCATATGCTCCGACGTTCGCCAGCAAGCGAATTGCCAAGGAACAGTTCTTTGCGGACTTGCAAGCGACTTTGCCACGGATGGGCACAGAAAAGTTTATTCTGTTGGGTGACTTCAACGCCAGAGTTGGATCCCGTACGCATGCTGACGCTGATGAGTGGTCACGTGTACGGGGCCCACATGGAGTGGGTGAGATGAACTCTGCAGGACGTGAGCTGTTGGATTTTCTTGCAACTATTCAGGCGATGGTGTGTAACACATGGTTCTGCAAGACAGAGGATAGGAAGTGGACCTGGCAACATCCAAGGTCAAAGAGATTTCATTGTATTGATTTTGTCATCACGTCACAAGCTGACTACCACCAATGTATTGATGCTCAAGTTATAAGAAGTGCGGAATGTGGGAGCGATCACAACCTGGTGGCTGCGCGTTTTGTAGTAGGCCGTCTGCAGCGCCGCTCGCGTTGTGTGCAAACGAAGAAATGTAAGCGGTTTGATGTTGCACGTTTGAAGGATGTCCACAGCACTGACTCATCTGGAAACATCACACGAGTTGCTGATGTCTATCGTG
>NC_088652.1:11840614-11843114 GCF_964019385.1 Sycon ciliatum
TCCAAAAGGGCAGAGACAACATACGTCCACACAAAAAAATGCATCCTCTCCTGAGGATGGGAGAGAAGAAAAACAAAACGAGAAGACAGACAGGAGAAGAAGACAGGAAGAAGAAAGAAATGAAATATGTACAACATAGATAGGCGAATATATAAACAAAAGAGGCACAGACGAGACCGTTGGGGAAGTGGCGAGTGGGCCAGGAGGGTTGACACCAGCCGGGAGCCCCGCGAAACTGTGAAAAAATGAAGTAACCTGCAAGCAACAGTTTCAAAGAGGACCCCGGCTAGCGAGCTGCTCCACCTGTTTATGCCCTATCCTTGTAGGGTTCTTTTCCAGAACCTCACCAACCTAGGACACCACTCACCCAAAGGAAACGACGAACAAAAAATACAGAATGAGGAAAAATTATGCAAATTCGTTAACACAATGGACCTCAACGAGGGAGACCAGGTCCGACCCCACAGCGAGAGGGGAAGGCGCGCTGTCCGGCACGTCACCAGCCGGTGACGGAGCAGTGAGGGCGGCGAGCCCGGCGCCTGCGGCGAGAGCGGCGAGACCGTCGATGGCAAGTACCACTGGCGCTGGCGCTGCAGACATCACCGGCGAGAGAGCAGTCAGAATGGAAGCCGGACGCAGGTCTTCGGGAAGCGAATCGAAAAACGTTTTCCACTCCTCGATGAGGTCTAACACCATGGCCGGTTCGGCGAGGGCACTGAGCAAAAAAAAGAAAAGAAAAAAGAGGAGAGAAAGACGAAACCAAACCAACTGGGAGTATCCATGGCATGAAGTATTCACATTACCAACCCCGCCACGAGAGGTCTAACTGACCCTCCTCAAGGGCCGCATAGCCACCCGGGGGCAGAGCACACCTCCGCCGAGGACGTGGTGTCCCGGGCGAAGTAGGACGGGTGGGAGAAACCGGAGGTCTCTGCGTCGAGGTCACCAACGGACTACCCAGCAAGGAAGAGGAACCCAGGCGGGAAGAATCTGGAGGACTCGGGGCAGGGGTACCCGAGTGACTACCCACCAAGGGAGCGGAACCCTGAGCACCAGCCGGGGGCACAACCACCGGAGATGGGGGAGGTGTGGGGAGGGAACCTGGGGTCTGAACCAACCCTGGGACCGACCTCGCAAATGGGGCCGGCAGAAACAGAGCGGGCCCACCAATGGAGGCAACCACCGGTCTTTCAGGCGTGGCGGGCCCGGTAGCTGGAACCCCTGGGGGAACAACTACCGTACCCCGCACCAACCGCAACCTATCCACATGCACAGTCAGGTGCTTAGAATGTCGGGTTATTTATTTATTTATTCAACATCTCCTGGCCCGTCCGAAGACTGCCAATAAACATGAGAGGTCAGGTGATAGCCGACCACGGCAAGCTAAAAGGGAAAAAAAGAAAGATGCTGTCAGAGAGGGAAAGGAGATAGAGAGAGAAAAAGAAAGGGAGGCACATTAATAATACATGGGATCACTTCGGATGAGACAGTGTGGAAAGCTGGACTGTGAATTTCCTGATATCCTGGCATGTCTTAATGCTAGTAGGCAGGTTAGACCAAAGGGAGTATGCTGAGAAGAAAGGGGATTTCAAAAACGGAGAGGAACTAGCTCGGGGCAGTGATAAGGCATTGCGTGTTGGTCTAGTGGTAACAAACCAGTTGTACTTGGCAATATGTTTCGGGACTTGGGCTAGGAAGATTTTTTGCACAAGGATACAAAGATGCTGCTGATGTCGGGCAAGAAGAGGGTGCGTGGAAGCAAGTTTATAAAGACAAAGGGAGGCAAATGTTTGGTCTTTTCGAAACAGAATTTTCAGAAGCAAGCGTTGATGTACCTCCAGTCTGTGGAGTAAAGTCTGAGACAACCCGCACCAAGCTATATCGCAATAGTCAAATATAGGCAAAATGTACGACTTAAAGAACAATTTTCTGCAGTTATCATTCAAGTGTTGGCAGTGGGGTTGTAGCATACCTAAGGACGCACTCGCACGCTTGCACACAGACTGGACTTGTGGAGACCAGGAGAGTTGGCGGTCGAGAATAACGCCCAGGTGCTTGTGCTCGTTAACAACTTTAATAGGTGTACTATTTAGACCAGGAAAATACAGAAGTTGAGTGGGGGGCGAGGGAGAGAAGAACATGGCCTCGGTTTTGGCGAGGTTAGGCTTCAGTTTCCAGGTTTCCATCCATGTTACTGTAGCGTTGACCCCGGACTGCATGGAGGCCGTGAGGTTGTCTGCCGAGCTGTCGGAGCACATCAGAGCAGTGTCGTCAGCAAAAAGACTTACATTTGGTACAAGGGCTGGCAAGTCATTAACGTACAGTAGAAATAGGAGCGGCCCAAGTATGGACCCCTGGGGTACCCCAGACACGACTAGTAATGGGTCTGATAGGGAGGTAGATACTCTGACAGTCTGGTGGCGGCAGGAAAGATAGGATGAGAGCCATTGCAGGGCTGGACCGTGTACCAAGAAGACGGACTCTAGCTTTGCAAGCAGAC
>NC_088652.1:11850614-11882198 GCF_964019385.1 Sycon ciliatum
GGACGCGTGCGCACCAACGTTCCATCACTGCACCAGCAAACAAGTTGAAAAGGACTGGTGCAATTGTACACCCTTGGCGCAATCCGTTGCACACTGGGAAGCCTTCAGTGGGGGAACCATTAACGATGATCGTGGCTGTCATGTTGTCGTGAAAAGACTTCAGAAGGCTGACCAGTTGCTCCGGGACTCCCAGCTTCAGCAGGACAATCCACAGTGCAGCACGCGGAACAGAATCGTATGCCTTCCTCAAATCGACAAACACCAGGAATCCCTTGGATTGGTGCTCGTGACACTTCTCTACAACCTGGTGAACAACAAACGTCATGTCCGTGCAGGAGCGACCTTTCCGGAAACCACACTGTGATTCAGGCAGCACACTTTCGGCGACTTTCTGCAATCGGTTTTGCAGCAGGCGTCCGAACAGCTTGCCAATGACGTCGAGGAGTGCGATGCCACGCCAGTTGTCGCAGCTAGTGAGGTCACCCTTCTTGGGTATCGGTATTATCTCAGCATTCACCCAATCTTGCGGTACTACGCCCTCCTCCCAAACCGCGGTAATGAGCTTAAACAGATTGGCATAGAATAGGTCGCAGTTGTATTTGACCATTTCCGGTAGAATGCCGGAGCTTCCAGCAGCTTTCCCGTTCGTAAGATAGCGAAGGCAGCGCTGGGCCTCTTCAGCAGTGGGTGAGGATGGAACACACACACACACACACACACACACACACACACACACACACACACACACACACACACACACACACACACACACACACACACACAAGCACACACACACACACGCACAAACACACACACGTGCGCGCGTGCGCGCATGCACACACACACGCATGCAGGCACCCACAGGTGGAAGCAGGTTCTCCCTTCTGACAACGCGTACTCTTGTATTCACCAAATAATGCGCGCAACACACATCACACAATACTCGTACGTATGGTACATCTTATACGAGCCTCTCGATCCAAAAAGGGGGGCTTATGTCTTGTTTTGAGCATTGTGAGTTATCTGTGGAATCGCGTTTCTGTCCTCCCGCAGATCACGGTGTAAAATCCTATATATGGGCGATTGAAAAAGTGTTTATTTTACATCACTTTATAAGGGAAAGTCAACTTTCAAGTGCACTTTCGCAATACTGCGCGAAACTAAACTTATCTCTCATTGGCGATGGTGCCGTCATGAGAATAAAGAATTCAAAAACAAACTACCAAAGTCCCCTTTCCGGATCTGGAGGCTGAATTATGACACCAGCTATCGTACCCATCCCCAAGACAACACAATTTAAAGCTGACTCGGAATGAACTCTTGACCGCACTACCTAGAATGTGTCAGCTATTCTCTCTCTCTAGTGGCTAGGCTAACGGCAACACCCCGTACACATGTGTGGTATTGTATAAGTAGAGTCGACTGAGCCTATGTTTATAGTAAAGAAAAAACGGACCAAGAAACTACAAGTTACGCTATAATGTCCACTAACACCACCAGTTACTAAACAATCAGCTCCTGCCATAACATTGCACGACACTGACCGACGGCACTGGCGTTTTACAGCTAACTGTTGTTTCTTCGTCCTGTGTTCTTTACTATAAACTTATCCTTGGCTCTCCATCCGAGTCCATTCCAACCTATGTTTTGTTGTTGTTCAACTGTTTGGTTAGGCCCTGGATCGAATGCGGTCTGTAAAAACACTGTTGGCTCATACGTTTGTGATTGTCCTATTGGATCTCGTAAAGACTTTATCAACAACTCAACTATGTTTACATGCAAAGGTGAGATAGCTCGCAGCCAGTTGGCTGCCTAGAGGCCAACCGACGCAGCCATAGAAAATGTCCTCCTACATGTGTGCATGCGTTTTCCGCGCATGCGCGTATGTGTGTGTGTGTGTGTGCCGACGTGTGTGTGTGTGTGTGTGTGTGTGTGTGTGTGTGTCTGTCCATCTGTCCATCCATCTGTCTGTCTGTCTGTCTGCGTGTGAATGGGTGGGTGCAGGAGTGTTTGTGTGCATCTGTGACTGTGTGTTGTGCAAATGTTGTGTGTGCATGTGCGCGCTTGGGCTAGCTTGTGTGTAAGTGAGGGCGCGGGTATGTGAGTGGGCAGCAGCACTTGTGTTTTGTGTGTGTGTGTGTGTGTGTGCACGCGCGTGCATGTACGTGCGTGTGTTCATTCGTGCATGCGTGTACATACATGTGCATATGCACATGTGCAGTCAATCTGAAATTCCTGTAAGGGCTTGTGCTAAAGTTGTTGTTGCTGTACTTTGATATCTCTTTTAACTCTTAAGGTACGCAAGCTCCATTGCAGGCATGTAAAAGTACTGCATTTTATTGAGACATTAGTATTAAATTTACAGCGAACCACTTGATTTGAGGATGGTGTGTGCAGGGTGTTTCATGTAGTTCTATTGATGCATAATTTTCTTCCAATGACAGCACAACAACAACAAATCGGATACAGGAGGACTGGGGCCAATGAGTTACAGAAGTGCTGCACACTTAAGGCCGATCCACAATACAACTTCATACGATGTGACATGCGACACCTGCGACGAGCTGCGACAGCGACACTCGTTTTTTTTTTTACTCAGTAAGCCTCTTATACAGGCAAAGACTAACACAATGGATTAAGATGCAATACAAAACTGCAGAAGAAATCAGGAAAATGCATGTGTAAAATGAAGATTTTCAAACGCAAACCAACAGGAATCTGAGTGTGCATTTTGAATGCTCTGTGCTTTTGAACAGATCGTTGCGTATACTTGCAAGATGGCGTGCACAGGTGGGAAGTGCTTCCCAATCATAAATTCAACCGGACGTGCAAGCCGGGCTATCTGCCGAGACATCCGCAGACCGTGCAGTGCGGCCCGAACGCCGAGCTGATCCGCCCATATCCGACCTGCGTCGCCATGGTCTGCCCAAGCGTGTCCGGCACGATTGCTGGCGGTGGTGTCGTGATCGCCGTCAATAACGCTTCCGACGACGGCCACCGGCTGTACGCTCAGGTCCAAATCGACTGCGCCAACAAGAGCCAGGGCATACAGTTAAGACAACCCTACTCCGATTCGCTCCCCAAGACAACCGTTGATTGTCGGAGCCACAAGGATTCCACAGCTCCATACCATGCCTGGAGACTCGCAATTGGCATGCCGCTGGACACCATTCGTGATATACGATGCTCAGGTGAGAGTTGTGAAGCTGCACTCGGTACGATATTAAAGGGGAAGTAAAGGCTAGAATCAATTGTTCACCAGTTGCAGTCTTCGGGATGCCGAGTCACACACACACCATTGGACCATTGGACGCCCATCGCCGAAGGCGATGATAGCGATGCTACAGCAGAAGCCATAGCAGCTTGTGCTGGGATTGCACCATTCAACAACTTGCAAGGCTGAAGAAGTGACCGCCACTATTCAGCCTGGTCTACACCACACAGCTATGAAGTGAAGTCTCACACACACACACACACACACACACACGCACGCACGCACGCACACACACGCGCGTGCGCACACACACACACACGTCTTTCTTCTCTTTCTCAGACTCCTGCTGACTTTCCTTTCCTTCTCCTGGGCGGTTACCAGTGCATGCCGGAATATGTGGTGTGGTGTGGGCGGTGGGAGAAATGAAAAAAGACCAAAAAGTAAGGATTCATTGACTAGAAAAGCCGCTTCATAGCTGTGTGGTGTAGACCAGGCTGAATTGTGGCAGTCGATTCTTCAGCCTTGCAAGCTGTTGAATGGTTCAGCCCCAGCACAAGTTGCTATGTCTTCTGCAGTAGCATCACTATCATTCATGTGCATCAAAAGGTCAAAAAAGGTGTGTGTGTGTGTATGTGTGTGCGTGTGCATATGTGTGTGTGTGTGTGCGCGCTCGCGCATGCGCTCGCGCGTGTGTGTGTGTGCGTGTGTGTGTGCATGCATGTGTGTGTGTGTGCGTGTGTGCTCGTGTGCGTGTGTGGGTGTGTGGGTGTCCCATATGGTGCAGTGGTATGTGCAGCGATTTCCAATCGATAGGTTGCGGGTTCGATTTCCGACGATCATGGTCACACGCGTCCTTCTTCTCTTTCTCAGACTCTTCCTGACTTTTCTTTCATTCTCCTGGGTGGTTACCAACAGCCGGTGCATGCCGGAGTATGTGGTGTGATTTGTGTGCGGGAAAAGAATACAAAAGACCAAAAAGTAGGGATTCACTGGCCAGAAAAAAAGCCACTTCATAGCTGTGTGGTGTAGACCAGGCTGAATAGTGGCGGTCAATTCTTCAGCCTTGCAAGCTGTTGAATGGTGCAATCCCAGCACAAGTTGCTATGGCTTCTGCTGTAGCATCGCTATCATCGCCTCCGGCGATGGGCGTCCAATGGTCCAATGGTGTGTGTGTGTGTGTGTGCGTGCGTGCGTGCGTGCGTGCGTGCGTGCGTGCGTGCGCAAGTTCGGTTAGTGGGTACACTTAAGCCAGATAGCGTTGGGCCTGTTGCCAAATGGCTTGGCCGCTTTAAAGGGGAAGTTAAGGCAAAAATTAAAATTTCACCAGTTGTAGTCTTCGGGGTGCTGAGTCGAATGGTCTTGGTCCGAGAAAGCTGAGACGCTCCCTTCCTACTTGAATCCCAATCGAACTCGCGCACTTCCACCGAAACTGGGTGACTGCGCCCTACTAGATGGGGATTTGTATGCAAAATGTCACTAAAAGCGCCATTTCGTTCTTATAAAAGCACGGATGACCGCGATTGGCCCATATGTTGTAGTCTTTTGGACGCTGAGTCGACTGGTTTTGGTCCGAAAAGGCTGCGATGCAGTGTTCCTCCTTTATTCCCAATCGAACATGGCTGAACAAGCGGTCACGTGCTCCTGGGTGCCCAAATCACCTGGTCACCACGCCAGCAGGCGAGAACTTTCACACCAAGGTTCAACTCGAGTTCAACTCGAGTGACAGGACTGCACCCAAAAAAGGTCAAACAGGCTAGTAAGTTGTACCCTACAGGCACGGTGACC
Organism: Sycon ciliatum; assembly: GCF_964019385.1. NCBI lineage: Eukaryota > Metazoa > Porifera > Calcarea > Leucosolenida > Sycettidae > Sycon > Sycon ciliatum. Next base: position 11,855,614 of record NC_088652.1, read on the forward strand.
AGCTGACTGGTGTACGCAGGAGCACGTGACCGCTTGTTCAACCATGTTCGATTGGGAATAAAGGAGGAACGCTGCATCGCAGCCTTTTCGGACCAAAACCAGTCGACTCAGCGTCCAAAAGAGTACAACATATGGGCCAATCGCGGTCATCCGTGCTTTTATAAGAACGAAATGGCGCTTTTAGTGACATTTTGCATACAAATCCCCATCTAGTAGGGCGCAGTCACCCAGTTTCGGTGGAAGTGCGCGAGTTCGATTGGGATTCAAGTAGGAAGGGAGCGTCTCAGCTTTCTCGGACCAAGACCATTCGACTCAGCACCCCGAAGACTACAACTGGTGAAATTTTAATTTTTGCCTTAACTTCCCCTTTAATATTGTAATGTTGCACATGCCACCTTTGTTGCTACAGGGTTCGTATAGTTTCTGTTCAAGGTAAACCTACCTGTTAATTAAACGTGGACTACCTCTGGCTAGATTAACTGTGCGAACGGTACCATTACAGTTCATTTCAAAACTATAGACGCGTACCTAGGCAAAAACAGTTATGCCAGCATCTATACCACATAAGATCTGTGATCACTTTGTGCATAAATTTTTCGAAATTGGGCGTCTGTTATCCAGTGGCTTAGAAACTATAATTATGAGAGTAATTGTGTAGCGGACCTGAGCAATATTCCGAAAACTATTCTGAAAAAGTTCCGGCCAAATTTGAAATATTTCAAAACACTGCGCGTCTATAGTTTTGGAATGGACTGTAGGCTGTTCAAAAATGCAGCTATTCCCCCTCTTCGTTCCCTTTATGCGCTCTCAGCCAACGCATTACTATCCTCGCTAGCCACTACACACGCTAACAATTCCACAAGTTACCCGTAACCCCTTCGTTGTTTGGAGTTGGTTTGGTTCGTGTAATGGCTATCGAGGGTGCTAAAGTGTAGTCTGAGAGCACATGCAGGAGAAAAGGAGGAGAGATTGTCGCATTACCGTATTATCTCTCTTACAAGCGCAGTCTCTTGTAGAAGCCCAGTCTCTATTATAAGCGCACTCCAATAGTGCTCCGACGATATACAAGCGCAGTCTCCAATATAAGCGCAGGGCTTATAATTATTTAATAATTATAATGGAGAACTAACTGCATGGATCATGCCCATGCATGTTTGACGTCACCAAGAGTACATGAAAACCAGAGTGTGCAGCTTGGGGCCTTTTCTGCTATGGGTGTCTGTCACGGCGGAATTCCGTGATTACATCATACTTGGCGCAGATCTGAGGCGAGAAATGGCGTAGTGCGTACAACTGAGCTGCAGTTGTGCAGAAAGAGACCTGCTTGAATCCTGCTTGTAGGCACTACATCACTAAAATGATGTAATCGCGGAACTCCGCCGTGACAGCCACCCATCCGAGCTGCACACTCTGGTTTTCCTGTACTCTTGACGTCACCCATCACATACGCGCATGCTGATTGCTGCGGTAAAAGTCTGTGATCCCGAGATCTAAAGTTCAGACTCACTCGGTGTAGACTCTACCAGAGAGCACAAAACTGCAGTCCTGGTACCTGCTGGGAAACTTTGTGTTACAGATTTAATGAAAAATATAATAAGCAATGTGCATGTATCAGGTGGTTGAAAAATGACAAGCCCAGTCTCTTGTAGAAGCCCAGTCTCTAATATAAGCCCGGGGTCCAGACTGGTTGAAAAAAGATATAAGCGCTGGGCTTACAATGGAGATAATACCGTAGATTAACCCATGTCACAGTGTGATCAATGCTGCTATAGTGCGCTTAAAAAGTATAGAACTCTAGACTTTTTCGAATAATTCAAATTTGATTTGAACTTTCTGTCAAATTTCTTAGGAATATTGCTCAGGCAGCTCACGCAATTTTTCTCATGTAAATTTCTAAGCGATTGGATAACAGACACCATATTTCGAAAATTTTATGCACAAATTGATCATAGATTTTATGTGGTATAGATGCTGGCCTAACGGTTTTTTGAAACCAGAGGTCTGGACTTTTGAAACGCACTATAGGTAAGCGTATAGCAGATCCACTCTGATGTAGCTACCCACACTAGTAGCAAGTATTGCCGTCACTGGTGCAGGGTAAATGCAGTTGGCTCCCGGAACGGATACCCTGATGCCGTTAATCCTTTTTTCTGCACCTTCTCCTCACCCATACACTGAGGTGTGGTGAGCCCATAAATGGGATCATTTCCAAGTCCACCCAGAGTTTGGGGATTTCAGGGGGGGGGGGGGTATCGTCCATGGGTGGTTCAATAGCCAACTGAGTCATCTTTCCAAGATTCCTTTTGAATCTCTCTCCTCTCTGGCGGGGAGGCCCACGTGACCAGTTTCGGCGGTGAGCAACAAGTGTGTGTGTGTGTGTTGGTGTGTGTGTGTGTGTGTGTGTGTGTGTGTGTGTGTGTGTGTGTGTGTGTGTGTGTGTGTGTGTGTGTGTGTGTGTGTGGCATCACCAGCGTCCTCCACCTCGTGAGGCGTTGTGGCTTGTCCTCGGGAAGCTCGGTATTCCACCTACCCTTCTCAGCTTGATTCGGTCCCTACATGTCGGCATGAGGGCTCGGGTTCGTATATCTGGTCGCTTGACGGAGGACATATATGTTAACAATGGTCTTCGCCAAGGCTGTACTCTTGCCCCCACCCTATTCAATCTGTATTTTGCTGCCGTAATGTCGTCTTGGCGTTCCCGCTCTTCTGTTCCCGGCGTGTCCCTGCGCTCACGCCCTGGCCGGAAGCTTGTTGGGGATCGAACAACCAAGGCGCGACTGAACACGTACCAAGTTACCGAGTCCCAGTTCGCTGATGATGCCGCTGTATACACCACATCAAGAGAACATCTGGAGACCCTGGCAAACGAGTTCCTTCGCTTGTGCCTCTCAGTGGGGTCTCACTGTCAGCATCGCCAAGACAAAGGCCATAGCAGTCGGCCCGGGGGACCTACAACCTGATGTCGTCCTCGATGGTGGTGGGGTTGTGGAGATGGTCTCCGGCTTTACTTACCTCGGTAGTGTGGTGAGTTGCGATGGGTCACTGGACGTGGAGATCACCTCCCGCTTGGCCAAGGCATCTCGTGTGTTTGGTTGCCTCCTGACCCCGATTTTCCGGTGCCGGGGTTTATCCATCGGCATTAAGTGCATGGTATATCGCGCTTTTGTCCTGAGCACTCTGTTCTACGGTGCAGAGACATGGGCTGTGAAGGCTACCCACGTCCATCGGCTGACCGTCTTCCATCGCTCCTGTATTCGGTCTATCCTCGGTGTATCGCGGATCCAGCAGTGGGAGGACAGGCTCACATCGGCAGAATTGGGCAGGCGATTTGGCATGTCTCTTGACATCTCCGATTTGCTCCGACAGCATCGTCTGCGCTGGCTGGGGCACATTGCCCGTATGGAGGAACACCGCACTCCGCAGCAGATGGTATTTGGCGAGTTATATGCCACTCGCCCCCGCCACGGTCCGAAGAAGCGATGGCGTGACGTTGTTGTCACTGATCTAGCTGCGGCACAGATCGGAGAGGGAGAATGGTTCCATCAAGCCCAGGATCGCCCAACCTGGAAGCGGTTGTGTCGTCAGCAGCCTCCTCCACCCGGACCGAAAGAGTTCCGTTGCGCATGTGGCCGTCCCTTTGGCCGCATTGGGGACCTGAAGAGGCACGCCCCCCACTGCCGCGTCTGAGCCATCATCGCTACGCGATGGGCGTCCAAGGTCCAAGGTCCAAGGTGTGTGTGTGTGTGTGTGTGTGTGTGTGTGTGTGTGTGTGTGTGTGTGTGTGTGTGTGTGTGTGTGTGTGTGTGTGTGTGTGTGACAGTTAAACCCCATTGGGAAGCGCACAAGATAAACTTGGTCCTGGACGACTCGAAGTCTTGCTGGGTGGTGAGCCCTGCGCCCCGCGCATGGTCCACGCAAGATGTGGAGGGACGTCGTTATGGATGACTTTGCGTCGGTTGAGCCACCGGTACCAACATGTGGATAGTACGATGCAGCCCAGAACTGTCCGGAGTGGCGTGCCGTTGCCCGTCGACTACCCAAGGCACCCTCTGCTGCTGGCTACAGTTGCGCCTGCTGACCTGAAACGCCATCAGTCATTCTGTCGTGGGCTGGAGAAATAACAATGCTCTATCATTGCTACGCAATGTACAAGGTCAAGGTCAAGGTCTAGGAGTATGTTACGTCGGGGTTTTTTATGACCTGACGATAGCCCTTCCGATTACTCACTCACATCACAGGTACATCCCACGTACACCACATTCAGAGGACTGATTATTGTATTTACTCCAAAGAGAGTCTCAGGAAGAAGGCAAACACAGAACAACAAGAATACGTACAAATGCACGCATGCGCAACCTGCACAGTCTGCACAACGAACACGCGGACCCAGCAAACACGTGCCAAAAGGGGCAGGGACAACATAATGTGTGTGTGTGTGTGTGTGTGTGTGTGTGTGTGTGTGTGTGTGTGTGTGTGTGTGTGTGTGTGTGTGTGTGTGTGTGTGTGTGTGTGTGTGTGTGTGTGTGTGTGTGTGTGTGTGTGCATGCGTGCGTGTGTGCGTGTGTAACAGTGAGCATACTAATTTACTAGCAGCTCCGGACGACACAACAAATCGAACTCACTCCTTCTGGACTAACCAAGAACTGAGGGGAAACCCTCGTCGTGGCCAGCTTCATATTTCAGAATAAATGCGGGGAGTCATATTCGACTCCCTGCTGTGTTCAGAGTACGGTGTGGGAGGTAGAATAAGGATGTGTGTAGAGAAATAGTTGTCCATTATGCATGAATAATAATAAGTAATTCGGGGATCACCATACAGAGCCTGCACAAAGAGTGTAAGTCATTATGTGATTGGAAGGCCAACGGGGATGGGAGAAGCAGTCTCTAAGACCATTCCCGTCACAGGGTGAGAGAGAGAGAGAGAGAGAGAGAGAGAGAGAGAGAGAGAGAGAGAGAGAGAGGGAGAGAGGGAGGGAGGGAGGGAGGGAGGGAGAGAGAGAGAGAGAGAGAGAGAGTAGACGGGGAGAGAGAAAGGGAGAGGGAGAGGGAGAGAGAGAGAGAGTGTGTGTGTGTGTGTGTGTGTGTGGGTGTGTGTGTGTGTGTGTGTGTGTGTGTGTGTGTGTGTGAGAGAGTCTGTGCGAGTGTGTGTGTGTGTGTGTGTGTGTGTGTGTGTGTGTGTGTGTGTGTGTGTGTGTGTGAGTGCTTATCTATGTATGCATGTGTGTATGCTTGTGTGTGTGTGTACTGGTTACCCCAGCCAGTGTAGGGTGTGCATAGGTAACTGTCATGGCCGTTTTATACTGATGTGCTCCGTGTGGTGTAGACCAGGTGTGCATTGGTGGTCGATTCACATGGCTTCGCCAGTTGTGTGGGTTAGACAGTTATCTGGCGCAAGTCTTGATCTGTCTCGTTCAGATCTTGTTCGCTATCGTTGCTATAAGAGAACATCTGTGGGTGCACATCCAGTGCATTTGCAGATGTGCGTGCTTCTCTTGCGACGGGCGTATACACGGTACATGGTGTATGTGTTTACGTGTGTATGTGTGTGCATGCGCGCGCGCGGGGGGGGGGGGGGGGGGTCCCATATGGTGCAGTAATACATGCAGTTGATTTCTAATCGAGAGGTCGCGGGTTCAATTCCCGACGAATATGGTCGCACGCGTCTTTCTTCTCTTTCTCATTCTCCTAGCTCTTTTTTCATTATCCTGGGTGGTAACCAACAGCCAGTGTATGCCGGAGTATGTCGTGTGGCATGTGTGTGTCAAAAAAGAATGGAATAAATGGAAACAAATATGAAAAATAGAGATTCACTGGCCAGAAAAAGCCACTTCAATCAGCTATGTGGTGGATACCAAGCTAAAATTAGCGGCGGTCAATTCATCAGCCTTGCAAGCTGTTGTATGATGTAATCCCAGCACAAGTTGCTATGTCTGACATAGCTGTTCGCTATCATCGCTTCCGCGATGGACATGTCTGAGTTTGAGTGTGCGCGTGTGTTGTGTGTTGTGTGTGTGTGTTTCACTGCTTGCAGACCATTGTGTGATTAACAAGTATCTCCCATTCGGTAACGTTTATCCAACACCTATCGGCAGAAGAATGAATTACACCTGCAATCATGGTTCGATACCCGCCTATAAATCGGGGAAAAACGAAACAGATGTCCCTCTCTGTGAACTGATCGACGGTTATGCCGCATACAAAAAGCCATCAGTGTTACCGGTGGACTGCATATGTAAGTACGCTGGTACATACTGAAGTGCTGTGTAGTCCCCCCTGCCCCCCCCCCCTGCCTCCTGCCCCCCCCCTGCCCCTTGCCCCCCCCCCCCATCCCCCCCCCCCCCCATCCCCCCAAACACATACACACACATGCGTGCGCGAACTTAAATAAATACAGACACGCATACACAAGAACTGCACACATCACACGGACTTCACCCATCACACGGACTGCACCCATCACAACGACTCCACACATCACAGGGACTGCGCACATCACACGGACTGCACCCATCACAACGACTCCACACATCACAGGGACTGCGCACATCACAACGACTGCACACATCACAACGACTGCACATCACAACGACGGCTGCGACCTCAGATCGGCTGAGGGCAAAACGCCTCACCATCACTATGCTCCCGCTATGATATTGTTTGTCTTTGCCTGTGAGCTAAGATAAATGTAAAAAAACCTTTAAAAACCTGTACATCACAAGACTGTGCAACACCGTACAAACCGGCCTCAGTTCCGTGAAGTTCTCAGCACCACATGGGTATGGTCTGCTCCAGTCTTGCTGCTGATACTTTACAAATTACAATAAGCCACCGCCCCCGCTGCTCAGCATCTCATAGTTCTGTGGTGTTCAGTAAAAATAAAATAAATAAATAAAAACTTGCTTCACAGAGCGGAGGTCCAACTGGGCGCATGCCTGTATATGAGCAGGACAATTCCTGGAGAGTCAAATGCTTTCCAAAACAAAGGGCTGAGCGTGCCAAGCACTCCTCAAGACGATTATGGAATGCATCTGCTGCGAACAATACTCGCCCGGTCAGTGAACATGTCCAGCTACATGGGGTCGGGGCAAGCAAGGTCTGATAGGCCTGCCGTGTGTACATGTGTCCTACGCATACGGCTCTTCCGGCCCGCCAGAGTCGTAGCTGGTCCCCCTTTTATGTGTGTGGGGGGGGGGGGGGGGCGGTGCATGGCTGCATTTGTACAGGATGGCGGTTGTATGTCATTCAGGGTCTATATGTGCATGCTGAACCTAAGTCGAAATGTTAAGGGGGGGCAAATACCCCCCCCCCCCCCCCCTCTCTGTGCTCGATGCTGGCTATGTGCCTGTGACCGGGTCCACGTGGTTCTCATTCGTGCGCAGCGCTGATTCATTGCTTCTTTGTGTGTTTTGCACATGTTACCCGTCGGCCGACCCTGCAGCTGACAACGTGTGTAACCGAAACGCATCATACTGCCCATCTGATTCCTGGTGCTCCCCGTATAAGACACCGGTGTGCCAATGCAAGGCCAGCGGGCAGTTGTTCAACGAAACTGCCCATCAGTGTCAGGATATTGACGAATGCAACCTTCCCGGCTATCCGCTCTCCTGTGCAAGACACTCAATCTGCACTAACACGCCGGGATCATATACATGTGCCTGTCCCAAGCACTGGAGAGACACTGCTACTGGTGAGACTCGTCTTTCTGGTGTGCTGCATGTGAGTGTGAGTGCGGGTTTCTGAACGCCCCCGTGTGTGTGTGCGTGTGTGTGCGTGTGTGTGCGTGCGTGTGTGTGTGTGTGTGTGTGTCCCATATGGTGCAGTGGTATATGGTGCAGTGGTTGGTATGTGCATATGGTGCAGTGGTATGTGCAGCGATTTCCAATCGATAGGTTGCGGGTTCGATTCCCGACGATTATGGTCACACACGTCTTTCTTCTCTTTCTCAGACTCTTCCTGACTTTTCTTTCATTCTCCTGGGTGGTTACCAACAGCCAGTGTATGCCGGAGTATGTGGTGTGGTGTGTGTGTAGAAAAAAATGGAAAAAATGGAAAAATGAAAAATAGGAATTCACTGGCCAGAAAAAGTCACTTCAAACAGCTGTGTGGTGGATACCAGGCTAAAAATAGTGGCGGTCAATTCATCAGCCTTGCAAGCTGTTGAATGGTGTAATCCCAGCACAAGTTGCTATGTCTAACATAGCTGTTCGCTATCATCGCTCCCGCGATGGGCATGTCTGAGGTCTGAGGTGTGTGTGTGTGTGTGTGCGTGTGCGTGTGTGTGTGTGCGTGTGCCCATATGGTGCAGTGGTATGTGCAGTCGACTTCCAATCGAGAGGTTGCAGGTTAGGGAGAGAGGAGCTGGTGTGTTTGTGTGTGGGGACGTGCATAAGTTCGCCAGTGTCAGGGGCGTGCTTGGCGAGGGGCACATGGGGCAAGTGCACCCCCAAAAAATATTTCGACCGGGGTTTTGAAAAGTCACAAATGCATTGCGGAAAGCCCAACCTCGCGGGAGCACATCCTGCACCTGTGTCTTGTACAATGCACTAGTAAGTTGTTGTGTAGTAGGGGCCTGGTGCGCGGCCTATATGCAGCCAGGCAGTCCGTATGTACAGCCTGTCAAGTGTAGTATCACCACAGTGGCACACGAATGTCAGCGCTAGAAAGGAAAGAGAACGTGTACAGTGTTCATCCTTATTTTGAAAAAATTGATATGATGCTGTACTGTGTTCATTCTTGATGACCTACAATCTTTGTAACAGTAATTATGACGTCACATGTACAAATATCTGATGGTGTCACCGGTACAACCTTTCGAAAATTGCTGTTGTCTGGAAGGGGAGCCGAGCACACCCCTGAGTGTGTATGCACTTTGCTGTGCGTGCATGCATGCGTACCTGCCTGTGCGTACATGCATGCGCACTTGCCTGTGCCTGGGAGTGCATGTACGCGTGCGTCATCTTGTGCACGCATGTGGGGTTCTCCCAAACAATGTTTTGATTCTATTGGACAGTCCTCTACTGCCTTTGCTCCTCTCTCAATTGTGCACTCATACGTGTACCTCGTTTTTCCAGACGGTCTGGGGACCGGGGCCCTGCCCGTAACTTTGATATGTCCGTAACTCCGAATCATAATATACATTTTGATGGGGAAAGGCCATAGATATGGCATATGACATCATTATTTCCTCGAAACTTGACCAAATAGTAGTGGTATTTCCACTTAGACTCGCCCGAACGGTACCCAGTATACCAAAGTGTCTGTAACGTCGGGGTGCGCGTAACCGAGGTATGAGTGAAACTCTGTTTCTCTCTCCTCTGCTGCCTGAGGGTTTCATGCTTCTGTTTTACGATTTGTTCTACTCCTTCAGATGCAGGATGCCAACAAGTCAACTATTGCCTTACCCGGTCCGGGAACAAGTGTGCCGAGAAGAAGGGAACATGCTCGCTCAACTCTACAACAGACGCCGGCTACACGTGTGGCTGCCAGACCGGCTATCAGCTACCCAACTGTACGGAAATCGATGAGTGCTCTCTCGGCAGCCATGATTGCCTTAGCAACTACACCTGTGCCAACACGCCGGGCTCCTACTTCTGCGTTTGCCCGCAAGGCTACAGTAACTTTGTCGGATCGTCCACCTGCTTAGGTTAGTCTGGCTATCTGTGGGCATATTTCAAGGCAGGCACGCGGGGATACAGTGGTCCCGGTATAGTCCAGCACCATTTGTGCTAAGGATATTCTGCTGGATTAGGGAGGGTGCTGGACTGGAAAATCTGATTTGCTGCTGCAGTGTGCATGAACAGGACATCTTGGTAACTGAAAATAATGCTGGTCTATAAAGTGCTGGATTACAGAGGTAAGACTGTAGATTAAGACCATGGCTGAGAAACAGAGGGTTGCAGGGTCGAGTTCAGTCTGGAACTCAAAGCACGTTTCCAACCATGCTGTAACTCGCAGTGAACTGGAAACGGGTGGCCTGGCAGGAGGGAACCGCTTCCCTCGCCCAACTCTGCCCCACAGCGATTTGGAAACTCGTGTCTTTGCACGAGGGCAACCCCTCCCCGCAGTGCATTAAAAACGCAATCGGCCTGGCACAAGCCCCCACCCTCTTCCCCACAGAGTATTGGGAACTCAAGGCCTCCGTATTGGGGCACTGAATGAGATTTTTGGTCTTTGACAAACTTTGTCGTAACTGTTACCTGCTCGCCTCCCACCGTTTTAGGAGGTGCGACGGTGTCTTAGTCCTTGAGGGTGAATCGTCAATATTTGCTGCGTTTTCTTGCTTTTGAAGCCAACATTACAGGGCAAACTCTCTCTCAAAGGCTGAGCCATTGTAAGCTGAGATTCATCTCTCTCCATTCTTGACACATACAGTGAAAGTGCCCAGATCCGGATAGGTCGGGAGCGAACACCGCCCGTAGCTAGGAATTGCCTGTTGTGAAAAGATTGTGTTGTTTTCATGTGTGATGGCATTCCCCAAACGGTCTCGTCTAGTCGCGTGCATGTGCGATATGAGCATGCGCGATTTTGTAGGCGAGAGTCCTTTTGTCAGTCTTCTTGTTCGTCCCTTTCCGTGTAGTCTTCATGTCCGTAATGTCAAAATATATCATGTAAAACAAACTTGTCTTGTCCTTTGTGTCCTGCGTCCCGGGGAACGGAATGGCTGACATTCCGTAACACGCCCATAACTCGGAACTTGCCGATTTACTCTGCGCACTGCATGTAGTACGTACAGTACATATACAAGTAACACTTTTTATGCCAATCAATAGTTTGTGGGGCCTTTTTTTCATAGAAATGCCAATTCTGTGACTCTAAATGGGTAAAAAATGTGCCTGGTAGACGGCCATGCCAGGATTAGGGACGTACGGATCTGGGGAGTATCACTGTACAGCCGACCTACCCTTATAAGCTATAACGATAACCCCTATAACGATAACCCCTATAACGATAACCCCTATAACGATATTACCAAAAAAAACCATTACTTCGTAACGATATTACCCTTAAAATTATAACCCCTATAACGATATCACCCTTATAATGATATTACCCGTATAATTATAACCCTTATAACGATATAACCCTTATAACGATAACCCCTATAATGATGTAAAAGAGAAAAGGACATATGGATACGAGTTAAGAGTAACTCTCCATCACTGTAACATGATACTATATACAGTCAGAAAGTGCAATAACTAGGCACAAAACTGACAGAGTACTGAGACATTCGACGTCCTGACACCTAACTTCAACACATCTCCGTAGCGCTAACCTTTCTGACTGTATATAGTATCATGTTACAGTGATGGAGAGTTACTCTTAACTCGTATCCATATGTCCTTTTCTCTTTTACATTTATTTATGGCTCAACATCCGAGTTTCAAATTGCACACCCTATAATGATATTACCCTTATAATGATATTACCCTATAACGATAATTATTACCCTTATAACGATATTTTTCTGTCAAACCAAATCACAAACTTAATATCATTATAAGGGTAGGTCGACTGTACATGACCATACTGAGTTCTGATTTCTATCTGTCACTGACCTATATATGTGACTGTTTCTGTTTCCGGTCCTTGTTGCAGACATTGACGAGTGTGCGAATGGCGGGGCGGGATGCTCTCACAAAGCGCATTGCGACAACACCCCGGGGTCCTTCACGTGCAACTGCCAAGCTGGCTTCACTGGCAACGGCAGTGTGTGTGACACTGTGGACGAATGCGCCCTGGGCACGCATCGCTGTCACCTTAAACCGCCATCGTTCTGCATCAATACCTACGGCTCTTACGCGTGTAAGTGCCCAGCAGCCGGGTACACCGATAACGCTACGGCGTGTATCGACGACGACGAATGTTCGCTTGGCACGCATCATTGCAATACAGATAACGGCGTGTGTCAAAATACTCCGGGAACGTTCAGCTGTCGCTGCAAGGCTGGATTCACGGGCAACGGTACACTGTGCAATCCCAAGGACCCGTGCCTGAGACAAGGTAGAACGTGTGATAGCAGAGCCTCGTGCACACCCAACCCTAGTACCGCCGCCACCAGCACAAGTACAGCTTCGACTTACAGCTGCATCTGTCCAACTGGCTATGTTGGCGACGGGTACACATGTGATGATGAAAATGAATGCCAGTCCGGAACACACCAATGCCCCGTGCTGGGCGCTGACTGCAGTAACTTTGAAGGTAGCTACTCTTGTAGTTGTCAGGCTGGCTTCACTGGAAATGGAACAAGCTGTGAAAATATAGACGAGTGCATTGAGGTGCAAACTTGCCCACGAACATCAAACTGCATGGACAGCAATGGTTCATACGCGTGTCACTGTTTCTCTGGTTACTCTGGTGTGTCTTGTGACGATATCGATGAATGTAGCAGCGGTGCACACAATTGCGGACTGAACACCGAGTGCGTGAATGTACCCGGAGGCTTTGAATGCGAATGCGTACACCAGGGCACCAGTTTGGCCGTCGTGAGCAGCACGCAGGTTTGCCAGGACAATGACGAATGCAGCACATCGGCTCACAAGTGTGACTTGACCACCACAACGTGCAACAACACGTTTGGAACCTACTCGTGTGGCTGCAGGAGCGGCTATGTACATTCGATCGACTCGACCACCAGCTGTGTGGATGTGAACGAGTGCGGTAGGAATGTGACCAGCTGCCCCACGCTCTCGCGCTGCGAGAACACGGCAGGCAGCTTCACATGCCAATGCCACTACGGCTATGTCCTGGACAGCAGCAGCGGCACTTGTGTGAACATCAACGAGTGTTTAAGTGGTGCGAGCGGACGGCCGGCTTGCGGCCGCAACGCCACCTGTGTGGACACGCCAGGCTCGTTCAACTGCCGCTGTCGACTAGGTTTCGAGCTCAACGGCAACAACTGTGGGGACGTGAACGAGTGCCAGAACTTGCCGTGTATACAAAACTCTGAGTGCACCAACAGCCCTGGCTCATTCTCCTGTGCCTGTAACCTGGGATTCACCGGTGATGGCCGTCAGAGCTGTACGGAAATCGACGAATGCGCCTCGCCCAAGCTGAACAGCTGCAGCCCGAACGCCGATTGCCTCGATCAGCTCATCGGTCACCAGTGCAGCTGTCGCCTTGGATACTCGGGTGACGGCCACACCTGCCAGGACATCAACGAGTGTTTGGACGAGGGGACGCGAGCGCAGAAGCTCTGCGGCGCCGGCTCCGTGTGTACGAACAACAACGGTTCGTACACGTGTCCATGTGCCAGCGGGTACTCCGCGCACGCCGACGACACTGCACAGGGCAGCAGTGTGAGCACCACGCCCGTGTGTCGTGACGACAACGAGTGCTTTACCGGCTTGCACGCCTGCGACCCGCAACGCTCCTGGTGCGAGAACGCTATCGGTTCCTACAAGTGCCACTGCACCCCTGGGTACGAGGGGAACAGCTGCTCTGACGTTGACGAATGCAATGACCCAACGGCGTGCCCGAGTGAGTCAGTGTGCCGCAACACAAACGGTTCGTACTCGTGCCACTGCAACCGCGGCTACGTGAAGACCCGCGCACAGAAGTGCGTTGACGACGACGAATGCTCACTCAGCAGCGATGCACACGACTGCAGCGCCAACGCAACATGCAAGAACAGCGTGGGCAGCTTCACCTGCACGTGCAGCGCCGGGTTCACCGGAGACGGCGTTCGTTGCTCCAATATCGACGAGTGTAACGTCACCATGGTGATTCCTACCCAGCCGCCGCTGATTCCCTTCCAGGGAGGCGAAGGAGGCGGCGGCGGTTTCATTCCGTTTCCGCTTCCCGCCACTGGCACCACGACCTTGGGCAGGCTGTGCGCCGCGAACTCACGCTGCGTCGACACGGTGGGCAGTTACGAGTGTACGTGCTCGTCGGGTTACTATGGCGACGCACGGGTTCAGTGCAACGACGAGGACGAGTGCAACAGAAAGCCGTGTGACGCAAACGCCAACTGCAAAAACACTGTCGGATCGTTCCAGTGCTTGTGCCAGCTCGGCTATTCGGGAAATGGCACGCACTGCACAAATGTTAATGAATGTACTCTCAAAACTGACAATTGCCCTGCCCAGGCCAACTGCAGCGATACGGATGGCAGCTTTGTTTGCCCCTGCAAAGTCGGTTATGCGCCTGCGACCGGTGGAGGATGTACGGATATTGATGAATGCAACAGCGCACCGTGCGGTCGTAACGCAGTCTGTACCAATACGGACGGCTCGTACAGCTGTAAATGCCAAGTTGGTTATGCCGGAACGGGCAGGAACTGCACTAACATCAACGAATGCAGCCTTACAGCACCAACAGCTCACACCTGTCACTCAAACGCCACCTGCACGGACTCGCCGGGCAGTTACGTTTGCCCGTGCAATCCCGGCTTCATGTCGGCCTCGGATGGCAGCGGCGCATGCGGGGACGTGAACGAATGCAACCGGAAGCCGTGCCCAGTGAACGGCGTGTGCACGAACAGCTTTGGGAGCTACAGTTGCGCGTGTAGCACAGGGTACGTCAGAAACGGCGAGCTGTGTTCGAATGTGGACGAGTGCGCCAAGGGAACGCACGCCTGTCTCGCCAACACGAGCTGCGTCGACTCGGCCGGCTCGTACTCCTGCCCCTGCGTTCCGGGCTTCTACCCGGCGAAGGACGGAAGCAGGAGCTGCAGCGACGTAAACGAATGTTATGACAAGCCGTGTCACACCGATGGTACCTGCACGAATAGCATTGGCTCGTTTCAGTGCAGCTGTAACAATGGCTACAGTGGAGACGGGAAAACAATGTGCGGCGACATTAATGAGTGTTTGGGTGAGAACTGTCCCAGCAATTCAACGTGCAGCAACTCCCCGGGTAGCTTCACTTGTGCATGTAACGCCGGGTTTGAGAAGGCTAGCGACGGCAATGGCACATGCAAGGATGTGAATGAATGTGACCGCAGACCGTGCCACAATCACGGAACGTGCACCAACAGCGTCGGCTCGTTTCGCTGTGCCTGTGACGAGGGTTACCTTGGAAACGGGTCCGACTGTAGAAATGCTGATGAGTGCATGCTCGGCACTCACACATGTGATTCGAATGCCGCTTGCACGGACACACGAGGCAGCTTCACCTGCAAATGCAATAATGGATATTCGTATTTCACGGCTGTAGCCGATGGCCATGCTGTATGCACTGATGTCGACGAGTGTATTGTCGCACCATGCCATCACCACGGAAATTGTACGAATACCATTGGCTCCTTTAGGTGTGGCTGTAAGTTGGGCTTTGCCGGCAATGGTTCGAATTGTGATGATGTTGACGAGTGTGATCAGGGAAGCCACATGTGTAACGTGACTAATCAAGCGTGCAGTAACACACAGGGCAGCTACGCATGCCCATGTATCGCCGGCTACGCGAAGGCTAGTGACGGCAGTTGTAAAGACGTGAACGAATGCAACCGCAGACCATGCCACGATCACGGAGCCTGTACGAACAATGTCGGCTCGTTCAGCTGTGCCTGTGACAATGGTTACCAAGGTAATGGGTCCGACTGTAGAAATGCTGACGAGTGCATGCTTGGCACTCACACATGTGATTCGAATGCCGCTTGCACGGACACACGAGGCAGCTTCACCTGCAAGTGCAACAATGGATATTCGTATTTCGCGGCTGTAGCCGATGGCCATGCTGTATGCACTGATGTCGACGAGTGTATTGTCGCACCATGCCATCACCACGGACATTGTACGAATATTATTGGCTCCTTTAGTTGTGGCTGTCAGTTGGGCTTTGCCGGCAATGGTTCGAATTGTGATGATGTTGACGAGTGTGATCAGGGAAGCCACATGTGTAACGTGACTAATCAAGCGTGCAGTAACACACAGGGCAGTTATACATGCCCGTGCATCGCCGGCTATGTAAAGGCTAGCGACGGCAAAGGCAGTTGTAAAGATGTGAACGAATGCTACACGCTTCCGTGCGACCCGAACGGTGTGTGTACCAACAAGGTGGGCTCGTTTTCTTGCCGGTGTTCCAGTGGCTATTATGGCAATGGTACACTGTGTACGAATATAGATGAATGCACGGCTGGCGCACACCAGTGCCATGGAAACGCCGGTTGTACAGATACCTCTGGCAGGTACACGTGTAGGTGCAATGTCGGCTATCAATCCACATCGGCGGTCGAAGGCCACAATTGCACGGACGTGGACGAGTGTTCGTTGGGACGCGCGAGTTGCGTGACCAACTCCGAATGTCGCAATACGGTGGCCTCTTACACGTGTGAGTGCCAGAGCGGGTATTCGGCCACAGCTACTGGAATCACCGGGGCAGAGCACTGTGCGGATATTGATGAATGTAATGCCAGTCCTCCGTCGAGCAGTCTCTGCAGCAACAACGCAGTGTGCAGTAATACAAACGGCAGTTTCACATGCCCGTGTGTCGCTGGGTACGTGAAGGCTAGCAACGGCAGATGTGAAGACGTGAACGAGTGTTACACGAATCCGTGCGACGCTAACGGCGAGTGCACCAATAAGGAGGGCTCGTTTGCTTGCCGGTGTGCCAGTGGGTATAGTGGCAATGGAACACTGTGTACGAATATAGATGAATGCACGACTGGCGCACATCGTTGCGATGGAAACGCTGGCTGTACAGATACTGTTGGTAGTTACAAGTGTAGCTGCAATGTCGGCTATCAATCCACGTCGGCGGTCGAAGGCCACAATTGCACGGACGTGGACGAGTGTTTGTTGGGACGCGCGAGTTGCGTGACCAACTCCGAATGTCGCAATACGGTGGCCTCCTACACGTGTGAGTGCAAGAGCGGGTATTCGGCCACAGCTACTGGAATCACCGGGGCAGAGCACTGTGCGGACATTGATGAATGTAATGCCAGTCCGCCGTCGCTCAGTCTCTGCGGCAACAACGGCAGCTCCTGTCGGAACAACGAGGCCAGCTACTCCTGTGTCTGCACAACTGGATTCAGCGGTGAGTATTATCCTGCAGAGACCAGCATTGTGTTATAATACAGGCGCGTGCCGCGTATGGGTTCCTGGGTGCCCGGACCCCCCCCCCCCCCCCTTTCGCTCAAAATGCAGGATTTTGCTTCATTTTTTGAAAAATTTCCCGGGGAGGCCCCGGAACCCCCCCCCCTTGAAGGGCACCGGCGCACGCGCCTGTAATAACACTGTGCTACGTGGTTGTGGTGGCAGGGGAGAGGGGGGGGCAGGGGAGAGGGGGGCAGGGGAGAGGGGGCAGGGGAGACGGGGGGGGGGGCAGGGGAGAGGGGGGCAGGGGAGAGGGGGGCAGGGGAGAGGGGGGCAGGGTGCTTAAGAAATTTCACAAACCGGTTTACGTGCATGCTTTTCAAGTGAACTAGATACAACTAGATCCAATGAAACGTCTTGCCTATTTGTGCGGTGTATTTTTTAGCCCAGTGTATCAAATGAAACACCTTACACACACCATCTTCAAGTGGTCTCTTTGCTGCAAATTACAACATCTTGATCCAAATTTCGGCCCGGAGCCATCATCAGGATTGCGCACATTAACCAATGTATCGCTTTAATAGTTTTATGGTCAAAACACCATCGCGAGGATAGTTGCTTGCATGTCACTAGACGTGAATGCAAGAAAACAAGACACATACACACTAGATCTGATGCACATTGTCTGTTGGGTTGCATGTTTCAAACAACCAGGCCTAGACCTGGATTTGAATTCACTTCATGACCCTTTTATTCCACTTGTGCTGTTGTCGCTCGTTCAGGAAACGGAACGCACTGCCAGGACACCAACGAGTGCTTGGATGGCAGCCATGGTTGCCACGCCAACGCCACCTGCTCCAACACCGCGGGTGGTCACACGTGTGCATGCAGGCCGGGTTACCGAGGCAGCGGACTGTTCTGCGACAACGAGGACGAGTGTCAGAATGGCGAGCACCGCTGTTCTCCGAACGCACACTGTTCAGACAGCGTCGGAAGTTTCTCCTGCGCTTGCTCAACTGGCTACACTGGGAATGGAACAAGCTGTACAGATGTTGATGAATGTCAACTCCCATCACAATCATCATCAGCTCACCAGTGTAATAGAAATGCCGACTGTAACAATAGCCAAGGAAGCTATGCATGCACATGTTCTGTAGGTTATACAGGAAATGGACAGTTCTGTATCGATATTGACGAATGCGCACTGACCCAAGCAGTCATCGCCGAGGACTCCACCAAGTCTGATGTGACCGTTCTCGGCAGTACATTATGTGACCGCCATGCCAGCTGTAATGACACCGAGGGTAGCTACACATGTATATGTCGTGCTGGTTACTATGGTAATGGCACACACTGTCAGGATGTTGATGAATGTTCTTGGCCACACTCCTGTTCTCCAAACAGTCTTTGCGCCAACACCTACGGCTCTTTCACGTGTTCGTGTGAACGTGGATTCTTGGCCGGTTTGAATGCAACCTGTAATGATGTGGACGAATGTGAATTGAAAGGTTCGTGTGATACTAGCGCTGATTGTATGAACAAAGCTGGTAGTTTTGGCTGCTCGTGCAAGCAAGGATATACTGGTAATGGGACTCACTGTGAGGATGTGGACGAATGTAGCATTGGAGTGCATGCTTGCGATACGGCGGTCGGTATTTGCACAAACACCGCCGGCAGCTTTGCATGCTCCTGTCCAACTGGGTACAAGGGCAATGGCACGCACTGCATGGATGTGGACGAGTGCGAGTCGTCTCCGTGTGCGGCAAAGCGTTCGTACTGCGTGAACTCCAACGGCTCCTTCAGCTGTCCGTGTAACACTGGCTACGAACGGGAATCGGCGGACGGCGACTATTGCGACGACGTGAACGAATGTGAAAACCGCACGTTGAGCGCATGCCGCCAGCCGGCCGACTGCATAGACACAGACGGCTCGTACACGTGCCGATGTCCGCTCTACTTCGTCAGCGACGGCGCGGGTGGCTGCGACGTGCAGGAGCCATGCCTGTCCAGGACGCACAACTGCAGCCAGTTTGCCACCTGTCACACTGGCAACGGCACGTCCAGCATACCGGCGCTCAACTTCACGTGCCGTTGCCTGTCGGACTTCACTGGTGACGGTATCAACTGCACAGCGCTCCGCCTCATAGGTAAGACACTGTGTTTGTGTGGCAAGGTATTGTGTGTTGAACAACTGTTCGGGAGTGGATCGATTGAAAGACGTTCCGGTAGTATCTCAAGGCAGTACGGTCAGACCTCGCTTATCCGGTCCTCTTTTATGCGGATCCCTGGCCATCCGGAAGAAAATCGTTGGCTACCGATTTACAGCATTTACAGCATATGCTGTTCCCCCGCCTATCCGGGTATTTTTGTGGAAACCGGATGTGTGCGGTTATTGCGAGGTCTGACTGTACTTGTACAAGGATGACCCGTCAATATGCTGCATGAGACCTGTGTGTGTAGTGGGTCTGGGGAACGTGTCAAGGAACGCACCCAGGTCTTAGCGGTGCGAGCGTCTACAGAATTATTACCGTATGCACTTGCTCTGCTGAGGTTTTAGCGCCGTGAAGGTCAACATGTTTTGTACACACTCTGCCTAGGTCTTAGGATTGCGAGAGTCAACAAGTTTTGTACATGCTCCGTTGAGTTCTGAGCATCGCCAAGGTTACCATATTTCCCGATTATAAGTCTTACACCTTTTTACACTAAAAATGAAGGGTGAAAAGGGGGTGCGACTTACAATCGAGCATGACTTACTACTGAAGTCAATTATATCAAAACTATAATTATTTCTCAAACCTTGAAATGCGGGTGCGACTTATAATCGAGTGCGACCTATAATCGGGGAAATACGGTAACTCTGCTGAGGTCTTTGCACCGCAAATTTAAACGGGAAATTAAGCCTAAAATCAAATTTTCACCAGTTGTAGTAGTCTTCGGGGTGCTGAGTCGAATGGTCTTGGTCCGAGGAAGCTGTCACTCTCTCTTCCTCCTTCATTCCCAATCAAACTCATGCACTTCCACTGAAACTGGGTGACTGCGCCCTACTAGATGGGGATTTGTATGCAAACTGTCAGTAAAAGCGCCATTTTATAAGACCGGATGACCGCGCTTGGCCCATATGTTGTAGTCTTTCGGACGTTGAGTCGACTGGTTTTGGTCCGAGAAAGCTGCGATGCAGCGTTCGGCCTGTATTCCCAATCGAACATAGTTGAATAAGCGGTCACGTACTCATATGTGCACAAGTCACCTGGTCACCGTGCCTGCAGGGTACAATTTTCACGCGACAGGAACGCGCCCAAGAGTTGTAGCCTGCAGGCACGGTGACCAGGTGACTTGAACACACATGAGCATGGGACCGTCTATTCAACTACCGTATTTCCGCAAATAAAAGACCGTCCTCGTATACAACGCCTTCCTCGAATACAAGGCCGGGGCGGGGCGATTGAAAAAATACAAGACCGTCTCCGATTAGAAGACCGGGCCTGCTAAATGAGTCTTACGGCTGCGCATGCGCAGTGCGACGGCTGCCATTTTGTACAACACTGCAACTACACGTGGCATGTGTGGCACATCTTCTGGTTTCTTGTGACTCCGCCATCACGCTCTGCCAGTCCTTGTAGCTTTTTCTTTCGACCATGGCCTGCAATACGCGAAAGAAGTACTCTTGTGACTTCTATAGAAGAAGGGGTCAAACTGGGTTGAAAGAATAGAAGACCGTCCTCGAATACAAGACCGTCCTCAATTATAAGGCCGGGTTAGGACGAGTTTGAGAAAATAGTAGACCGGCCTACTATTTGCGGAAATACGGTATGTTCGATTGGGAATCCAGGCCGAACGCTGCAAAGAAGCTTTCTCGGACCAAAACCAGTCGACTCAGCGTCCGAAAGGCTACAACATATGGGCCAATCGCGGTCAACTGTGCTTTTAAAAGAACAAAATGGCGCTTTTAGTGACATTTTGTATACACATCCCCATCTAGTAGGGCGCAGTCACCCAGTTTCGCTGGAAGTACGCGAGTTCGATTGAGAAATAAAGGAGGAACGGAGCGTCTCAGCTTCCTCAGACCACCACCATTCGACTCAGCACCCCGAAGACTACAATTAGAAGGTTGATTATAGGCTTAACTTCCCCTTTAAAACATGTTTTGTACATGCTCTGCTGAGGTCTTAGCACAGCGAGAGGTCAACATATGCTGGGCACGCTCTGCCAAGGTCTTAGCGCTGCGAAGGTCTATAATTATTATTCTGTGCACGCTCTACCGAGGCCTTAGCGCTGCAAAGGTCAACATATGAGAGAGCTTGGAAGCTCAGGGCCCTACGCTATGCTTTTTTGCCTTGATAATCTAGACAAAAAAAAGCATAGGGATGTTATATATTCTTTAAAAAATCCTTTTTTTTTAGACATAACCTGGGATTCGAACCCGCACTATCGCGCGCCCTGCATGCATCCCCCGATACACTTCGCATACATACTAATTCTTCCAAGTTGCTTCACGTTATGATCTTGCATTTGAAAGCCCTATTTGAATTATGCATTGTGGCCAGCCGTCTTTGATGGTACGGTACGGGATAGGTACGGGACAGGTACGATCGAGGGTAATACGACACCGTCTACCGCCTTGATGACGGCAAAAAAAGCATAGGGATGTTATAAATTTTTCAATTCTCCTATTTTTTTCAGGCATATCCTGGAATTCGAACCCGCACTATCGCCCTACATGCATTCCCCGTACACTTCGCATTCATACCCATTCTTCCAAGTTGCTTCACGTTAGGATCTTGCGTTTGAAAGCCCTATTTGAATATTGCGGCCAGCTGTATGTGGCCAGCTGTGTTTGATGGTACGGTACGGTACGGGACAGATGCGGGATAGCGCCAGGCGTGACACAAACAAACAAACAAACACACAAATACCAAATTAAAGCTGTGTGGACCCTGGCTAGCGCCAGACGTTACTAAAGTAACGTCTTCTGCATAGCTACGGGAAATATTAATTATTATTCTGTGCACGCTCTGCTGGCTGCTGCTACCTTGTTGTGTGTGTTTCCGGTGCATTAGGACAGCTAAACAACGGTGGTGAAAAGAGCAAGTCAACGACCAATCCAGCAATCTACGTTGCTGTGGGCATTGGTCTCTTCCTGGCGTTTGTCTGCATGGCTGTGGTCCTGGTTGTGAAACGACGACAGGGTGCAGGCATGGTCCATGCTGCAAGTTCTATGGTTCTGCCGCTCGGTGCGTCTGCAGAGTAAGTGCTGATCGGATGCGTGAACATGGGTGCTTGTGTGCCGCCCCATGGGTGCAGGGCCGGCGCCACTGGTACGGCCGGTACGGCTATGGCCGTACCAACTTCCCAAAAAGTCGGTCCCCGTGGAACGTCCAAAACCGGGGAGAAAAAGTTTCGATGTTTGACTTTGTGCAGGGAGTCGCCCAGAGTTCAGGATTTGCCGTCTAAATTCCAAAACAAATTGTGGGGGACAACCCCCAGACCCCCTTAAAGATGGCCCTTCGGCTGCACCGCTCCGCGGAAGCTGCCTCCGGCCCTGGGGTGAATATCAGTATGGCAACTGTACATGTGTAGGTGAGTGGCTGGGGGGGGGGGGGGGAGGGCGTACATGTATGTGTGTGGGGGGGGGGGGGAGGGGGAGGGCGTACATGTACCGTATTTTCCCCAATAAATGTACAGTACTTCTATTTTTTCAATGGTGGTCAGACCTGTACTACTATAGGAGACTGTACTAGTATTGGAGACGTGTACTTTTATTGTTTCTGGAGAGATTGGTTGCCTGGGTTGGGTGGCAAACAAGTCGTGATAATGATGCTGTAAGGCTGTAAATACACCTAACCATGGTAAGAATCAGTGTACAAAGACACAATGACGATGAACGGGTAAGAAAAACGAAGTAAGGTGGACCCTGGTATCTGTACCCCACTAATGCCCATCACATCATTCCGGCATGTACTATTATTAGAGACGTGTCCTTTTATATTTTCGATCCACACCCAACATGTACTACAATTGGGGACGTACTAGTAATGGAGACGTGTACGTTTAATGGGGAAAATACAGTATGTGTGTGGGGGGGGGGGGGGGAGGGCGTACATGTATGTGTGTGTGGGGGGGGGGGGGGGGAGGATGGCGTACATGTATGTGTGTGTGGGTGGGTGGGTGGGGGTTATGAGAGAAAATCTGTGGGTGCACATCCAGTGCATTTGCAGATTTGCGTGCTTCTCTTGCGACGGGCGTATACATGGTACATGGTTACGAGTACTGTAGAGTGAAAGCTGTCTAAGACGACCGCTCAAGGGACCTTCAAAATGTGGTTGCCGTGTACAGGTGGTCTCTTTATCCAGGGTGATTTGACTTGTAATAGCATCCCTTGGTCCTGGTTACAGTGGTCTTCTGGGGCAGGTGCTCGCCTTATCCGAGTGGTCGCCTTGACAGTTTTCACTGTAGTTACGAGTCTGTGTGTGCGAGCATACATGTATGCGCATGTGTATGTTTGTACGTGTGTATGTGTGTATGTTTGTACGTGTGTATGTTTGTGCATGTGTATGTTTGTGCATGTGTGCACCTTTATGTGGCGGGGGAGGGGGGGGGGGGGGGGGATTTGGGCTCGTGTGTTGGTGTATGCATGTAAACATGTATGTATGGGCTTGTATACTTGTAGGTGTGCACCTGTGCATGTGTTGTGTTTTTATTACGTGTATATGAGCATGTATGTGTGCACATGTGTCTGTGTGTCTATACGAGTCGTAAAAATATTTAAAAAATGATTTAAACAAGGGGGGGGCGGTCAATAGCAAGCAATCAATCAATTTATCTCATCAATATAATTATTAGGCCACACCGTTTTTTTTCGATGTTTTGCGTCACCTTAAATATAGCGGTCATCCATAAATATCGCACTTTTTCACAAACCGGAATAATTTCAACATCTTTTACGTTCTGAGGGTGAGGGAGGGAGGTGTTGGGTCTAAACTAAAATAATTTGTTTGGTGAAAAAGTTCGATGTTTAAAAGGATGGCCCCTTATTCGATGAAATCAATGAGGGGGGCGGACAAAACCATTGTACATGCATTGCAGTTGTGTACAGTGGAGCGAACTAAGGACCCGGCACTGTTCATGCATGCATCCATGCATGAGTGTATTCATTTCTATACAATGAATGTCGCAACGTAAGTGTATTGCACAATGCAAACTCTACTGATTGGTAAAAACTGGCCAAACTGTGTCAGCATTATCAGCTGGATGGGAAGGCACGCTTCTGCCATGCTTGTGCTCCAAACACGGGAGACATGATGATTGCGTGACTTGCGGCCCAGCTTACACACACAGGTACATGTACGTGTACCGGTATGTAAGCGTGAGCTGAGTACAAGCATGTTCAATTTTTTTGGGGAACTCCGGTTGTGCAATACATGCGCGCGAGGACGCGAAACAGAGAGAAAAAGGTGTGGCCATATAAGGTTTTAGTGAACCAGCCAATAGAAGATGAGACAATAGTAGAATGAGCGAGAAGTACATTCTATTTCTGTTGTTGTTGCGGTGCGCCTGCAGGGATTACGACAACTTCAACCTGCCGCAAAAGCGTCGCAAGGACGGAGCTGATACCGATTATGAGACCAGCGTATTTGACCGCGGAAACGACTATGGTGAACTTGGGCCGGGCCAGAAGAACGCGAACGGCGAGTACATGAACATTGATGACCTCCTGAAGAGCTTAAACATGCAGATCAACAAAGACCAGGACCTGTCGAAGAAAAACTTCTACAACAAGATTGCGTCGATGTTGAGCAAGCGCGAGGAGGTTGGCGATGACGATGATGCCTGGGGGGATGACGACGGTGACGCGGATAGCAACGACAATAATCACATTAGCGACGCCATTTCTATGCTATCCCTGGGCGCGGCCGGTGGGAAGTCATTCCCGAAGAGTCGCGAGTCGGTGGACGCAAGTATGCTGGGGGCCAATGGGCCGCGCATGTCCGCTCACAGCATGGCCGAGCTCAATGACTACATGAACAACGACGACCAGGAGAGCTGGGCGCCGCTGAGTCAAGCCACGCTCGCGGCGTCGAACATGAACGAGTGTCGACTCGGTGACGGAATCCCCGACAGCCCGAAGACGGCGGGCGTCAAGGGTGCATCGCGCCCCAAGCTCGGCCACATGAAGAAGTCGCGTGGCAAGCAACAGCAGCAGCAGGAGGAGGAGGACGTGACGATGACTGACGACAATGACGGCAGGGATGTCGGCGAGGCGTGGCAGGATATTCACATTGCCACGCGCTCGCCGTTCAGCGCCAGCAATTCTCGGCGCACCTCCGTCGCCAACGTGCTCACTCTCGCTGCACAGCCGTGCGAATCGGACAGCGACGATAACCCGGCGGTGAAGAAAACCAAGAGAAGTCGATCAAAGTCGTCGCTGATTGCAAACGCTATCTTCACAAGCACCAACAGCAGGGATTCTGCAGGAAAGCCAACATCGGACTATGCGAACATCAGGAAGCCATCGAAAACTGCTAGCATGCTTCAGTCCACTATTCTGCAGGTAAGCGCCCTTCCGTCTCTGGAGAGGAACGTAACCGAGGACAGTGTCGTGGATGGCTTTGAAGATACGGATGCCTTCAAACCGGTTTATGAAAACACTTTGCCGAAAAGTATACGCCATGCAACGTCTCCGAAGAAGCTGTCCGGCATGGCCAGGATGCTGGGATCTGAATCTACCGCCGGCAATGGCTCGGAAGATGTCTATGATGATGACGGCACTGGCCAGTTTGTGATTCCACACGAGAAATACGAGGACGACGGATTCTCGTTCGTCAGCGACGCGGCGCGTCGCAAGTCCAGCGCCATGCATCAGATGATTCAGCAGCCGTCTACTGACGTCGACATCACAAAGCTGGGCTGGGAGCCCGACGTCGAGACGTCCAGCAAGCCTGGAAGTGCCAACGTGTCCAGATCACCATCAATAGCCGCCTTCACCACACTCGACCCACAGGCCTCTGCAGCAGTAGTCGAGGCTTCCAACACGCCAGCGCCGCCCAAGCCCAAGGAGAACAAGATGCTGAGGAAGATCCAGGGCCGCTACATCTTCAAGACGCAGAAGGGCACGCTCGTCCCGCTGTCCGCATTCCACACTGCGATCAACGAGAGAGACCTCGTGCACTGTTTTGCCGCGCCGGGTCCCGATGGCAGCTACGCCCTTTTCAACAACACCACCTCAGAGTTCTTGGGCACCGCTAGTCAAGGTGACATCCACAAATCTGCGTTCCTCAATCCGACCGTCATGTCTCGACTGTTCACTGCCTCGCCGGTCCTAACCGCTAAGGACCTGGAGCCGCTGTACGCAAACTTTAGAGATCTGGTGAGGAAGCCCAACGGCGAAGTGATCTTCCTCGACGCCAACGGCACTCCGGTACCGGTGACCGTGTTTGGTGACGTTGATATGGATGATTACACGGCGTACGAAGTGGCCCTTGACAGAACGGGACGCTACACTCTGCTGCAGAAGGGCAACATAAAACTCGTGGCCACCTGTGACGTTCGCGAGGAGAAGACCAGCTTCAGCGCAGTGAACGAGAAGAAGGACGAGGTTCTGAACACAACGAAAACCCC
>NC_088652.1:11882398-12016374 GCF_964019385.1 Sycon ciliatum
CAGCTAATAAGGCTGGGATAGGCAACGAGGAAAACTAAAATCTAGTAAAATGTTTACAATATGGCGGAAAGTGATGAACATTGACGAGAATATTTCTGACTAGTCAGTTTCGTACAACTCCTTTCGGGAGCGAATACGAAAGCCATTGACACGGCCTACTTCGAAGCATAAAAATTGAAATTAAAAAAATACTTGAAATCAAAAACATTCCCTAAGAACTCACCACACTACACTGCAGCGGTTTCTTTCCACTTGCAAATACCTCCATTCCCAAACAGGCCGTAGTTGCAAGAAAGACTACAATGATTGTCATGTCATGGTCATGTACTTGATTCACGCGATCGGATTTCATTGAGCGGCGCAGCACTTCTGTGCAACTCTCAGGTCTGATTTCAGGTTCTCTTCTCTACAATAATGGCCTATATGTGACGACGGGGTGATGCACTCTGGTCACAGCGCTGTCTTTACTTGCCTAGGTGACGACGGGGTCATGCACTCTGGTCACAGGCTCAGCGCTGTCTTTACTTGTACATGTAGGTGACGACGGGGTCATGCACTCTGGTCACAGCGCTGTATGTCTTTACTTGCTAGTTGACGTCCGAATCAGGTGCCTTGGCATGCAGCATGAGCACTTTTTTACTGGCGGTAAAAGTTTACTGCCGCAGCGGCCGCGGCAGTAAAACTTTCCCACCGGTAACGTGCCAGTAACGTCACGTGATCAAATCACCTTGGCGACTTTCCCAATCGGTCACTTTTTATCGGTAGTCTGAACGCGGCCAAAGTGGCGAAAGCGAGGAATGGGATGGTGACTTCGCCTTTGGGCGCGTTCAGACTACCGATAAAAAGTGACCGATTGGGAAAGTCGCCAAGGTGATTTGATCACGTGACGTTACTGGCACGTTACCGGTGGGAAAGTTTTACTGCCGCGGCCGCTGCGGCAGTAAACTTTTACCGGCAGTAAAAAAGTGCTCATGCTGCATGCGCGCTGCGAAAAAAGGGAAATCCCTTGTCAGTGCCGCGGTGAGAGCTGAAAACCTCACGGTAACGTTAGATTGTTATCGGTAGTGTGAATGTCCTTCACGGTTTATCGACATTCACGGTTTGACGGGGTTCACGGTAGTCTGAACGCGCCCTTAAAGGGGAAGTTAAGGCAAAAATTAAAATTTCACCAGTTGTAGTCTTCGGGGTGCTGAGTCGAATGGTCGTGGTCCGAGGAAGCTGAGACGCTCCCTTCCTACTTGAATCCCAATCGAACTCGCGCACTTCCACCGAAACTGGGTGACTGCGCCCTACGAGATGGGGATTTGTATGCAAAATGTCACTAAAAGCGCCATTTCGTTCTTATAAAGGCACGGATGACCGCGATTGGCCCATATGTTGTAGTCTTTTGGACGCTGAGTCGACTGGTTTTGGTCCGAAAAGGCTGCGATGCAGCGTTCCGCCTTTATTCCCAATCGAACATCATTGAAGAAGCGGTCACGTGCTCCTGCGTACGCCAGTCACCTGGTCACCGTGCCTGCAGGGTACAACTTACTAGCCTGTTTGACCTTTTTTGGGTGCAGTCCTGTCACTCGAGTTGAACTCGTGTTGAACCTTGGTGTGACAGTTGTCACCTGCTGGCGTGGTGACCAGGTGATTTGGGCACCCAGGAGCACGTGACCACTTGTTCAACCATGTTCGATTGGGAATAAAGGAGGAACGCTGCATCGCAGCCTTTTCGGACCAAAACCAGTCGACTCAGCGTCCGAAAGACTACAACATATGGGCCAATCGCGGTCATCCGTGCTTTTATAAGAACGAAATGGCGCTTTTAGTGACATTTTGCATACAAATCCCCATCTCGTAGGGCGCAGTCACCCAGTTTCGGTGGAAGTGCGCGAGTTCGATTGGGATTCAAGTAGGAAGGGAGCGTCTCAGCTTCCTCGGACCACGACCATTCGACTCAGCACCCCGAAGACTACAACTGGTGAAATTTTAATTTTTGCCTTAACTTCCCCTTTAAAGGCGAAGTCACCATCCCATTCCTCGCTTTCGCCACTTTTTAGCAAACGCAAAAGTGGACCAGGCGATCGCTTGTGTTGCACTGTCACGGTTCCGGCTCGGGAGTATGTGTCGATGTGTGGCAACCACACAACCAATGACAACTGTGGTGTCCAGGGAGAGGACACGGCACACATTCCCAGAAAACATCTTTGACTCGCGCTGCCGGGGAACGTTGCCAGGGAACGGTGTTGCGAGGCAAGGAAATTATTATTTTCGAAAATTGTGATGTCTTCTTGAAATACTAATTGGGACCTTCTCCGATTTGAACGGCGATTTCTCTTAGAGCACGGAGACGATTGCTACGTCGAATCTTCTGATCTCTATTTTCATCCTCAATTCTTCCAGCTGCCTCACTCATTCTCTCTCAGTTTATCGAAGTTAATTTATTCTGAGGCGATGGAAATGCAAGATAAATCCCTAATGGTACATGTACTTAAATTTTATTTTGAGTTGGGGTGAACGAAATGAGATTTGTGGAAAATGACGCCACTTCCCGTGTTAGCCGCTGGTCGTATCATACAGCCCATATTCCATTGCAGGTGATGGGCGAACGTTCGTGTTGAGATCCACTGAGCTTCCTCGTACTCGTGGAGTTGAATTTGTGGCAGAAATTGCACTGAAATTGCAGCCAAAAATGGTTGTGAATGAAACGAGATTTGTGGGAAATGAAGCCGCTTCCCGTGTTAGCCGCTGGTCGTATCATACAGCCCATATTCCATTGCAGGTGATGGGCGAACGTTTAGTTCGTGTTGAGATCTACTGAGCTTCCTCGTACTCGTGGAGTTGAATTTGTGGCAGAAATTGCACTGAAATTGCAGCCAAATGGTTGTGAATGAAACGAGATTTGTGGAAAATGAAGCCACTTCCCGTGTTAGCCGCTGGTCGTATCATACAGCCCATATTCCATTGCAGGTGATGGGCGAAAGTTCTTGTGGAGATCCGCTGAGCTTCCTCGTACTCGTGGAGTTATGAATTTGTGTCAGAAATTGCACTGAAATTGCAGTCGAGTGGACTTCTGTGCGTGTGTTGTAAGTGAACCGCAACGGCTCCCTTTCTTCAGCATCGTCAAAACGCAACATAGAGCATTATTACGCACTCGTTCCATGATTCATTATTGCCTGGATTCTTTTAAAAACAATCAATGTGTGTTCCCTATCTATCCACTACATTGGACATGGTTGCAGGTCGTTATTTATAAATCTTGATAATTTCAACACTTTTCTACTCGTATACTGAGTACGCGGTGACTTTAGCCGTTTAGGAAACGGAAGGCTCAGCCTCCAGGTTGGCCAGAAAGGTTCTCGGTGAATCTAGCCGAAGTCTTGGCGAGTGTACAAAAGGTAAACCTATCATTTGTACTTCATAACGGAATTGTGCACAAAAATGCGCGCACACGCACGCACGCGCGCGCACACACACCTGGCCTGGTGTACAGCTGCCAAATGCTTGGCCACGCCGCCCCCTGAGACAGGGGACAGTAGAAGAGAGAGTTCGAGAGAAGTCAGCACTGCCACTAGGAAGCCGCTCCGCCACGACGCAGTCCACGATTGCATTTGTGTCGCCGAAAGCCAGGAGCAGATTTAAAACAGCGATCACAGGTAGCGCCAGGGCCTGCTCTAGACATTCAGCACAGCCCGGTCAGAGTGTACCTGGCGCATGCAGGCCAGCCGGGTCAAGCCGGGTCAGATCATCCGGCAGAAAAACAACCAAAAAGCCTGCTCAAAACGCAGGAAAACAGAAAGGCGAATTTATTACCGGAAATCGGAAATTTTAGAGAACAAGGCAAACTATAGACTGGCATGGTCGTAGTCCAGCCAGGGTCGACCTTTCTTCCAAGAGTCTTGGAAAGCGTCAGTTTTTTTTCTCTTCGCTGCGGGCTCCATCGCCCAAATCAACAGTCGGCTGAAAACTTGCAACTGTGTCAAAAGCTGTAGCCAAAGTAACGCTTTTGTCAAAAGCGTTACTTTGAAAGTTTTGACTGCCTGCCCCATGGCCCATATGGCCATCGACGTCTTTGAATGTCCTGACTTCCTGCTCGCCGCTGGCCAAATCGCGCTCGAACCAGTTGACCCCAGTTGACCTGGTTGACCCTTGTAGCCGAGTTTCTGTCGCTTGTAGACTGTAGTGTGTAGATCTACGGTTGTGCAACAGATGGGGTCCGCGAGTCGTAAAATACCGGTATTTTAGGAATCAATTGTCAGTTTGAGACATTTTTCAGCCGGGTCAGACTGGACCCGGTGTTATCTGTTCAGCCAGGTCGTGCAGTTCCCCAGCCGGGCGCGTCACCCGGCTGACCCGGCTCTCCAGCAGGCCCTGAGCGCAGTGCTGGTTGCAACACGGACACACAAACACTGTACAAACACACAAAAGTACAAGCACATGTGCACATACACACGCCTCCCTTCCCCCCCCCCCCCCCCCCCCCAACACACACACACACACTCAACTCCCCACCCCCTGTAAATCTACCATGTGTACTGAGTCTGACAGACAGACACACAATCATGTTTATGCTTCCTTCGCCACCAGTTTCGGATATGGTGTCAACAACGAGTTGTAAAATATTGGTATTTTAGGACTCCCTGCCCGGAAGACGAGCACAGCGCCGTGGATCGAGCAGATCCGGCCGCGCCGGCCTAGCGTGCTTCACTTTCTGGCCGAGGCAAACATCGTCCGCGTGCGCGCATCCCGTGTCCTCTCGATCTGATCTCCCGGGCTTTTACGACCAGTCCCTGCGCCAGACCCTGTTTTGGCCCGATTATAGCATGTTCAACCAACATATCAGCGACATAACGAAAACGCAAGCGACGAGCGAGAACTCAACTTCTCGTTATTTGTTATCGCCACGGACAAAACTTAGGGCAGAGAACAACTATTAGGTTGGATTTCGAGAACGATCTGGGACGAAGAACTCACGGCCGACGTAAACCAAAGGACGACGAAGGTGACGCAATAGACCAATCCCGAAGAGATTGTCTGGGTTCGAAAGGGGGCATGTCAACTGAGAGTACACTGTACAACACATACATGGCACTACCTGATCAGCATGCGGCACAGGACGTGTTTGATAGTTCGCGTGTGAATGCGAGGGTAAGCACACGGTTTTCTCGTTAGTTGCATGCAAGAGAGACGATGCGACAGAAAGCAAAGCCCTTTGTAGTTTTCTCTCTCGCACTGGTAATGGTCTGCTGTTGGAGTTGAAATGCTAAGACATAATCCTTGTTTCGCTCTTCTGTGTAGTGTGAAGAGGTCAACGAACATGTAGAGCTCACTTTGATGAAGTAGGCAAGGCTGTGAGCGCTGTGGCTCAAAGCGATAGGCCCTAAATCTTACGAGATATTTCGAGTGCTATTGTTTGTTGCGAGCGCTTCGTCTTCGATGAGTCCTGCCTCTTTCCTGGCAGCTGCCCTCCTATAGGACCAATCACGAAGTGACTGTACTCATCTGGAGCCGATCAATGTTATATTGCACAAGAGGATATCGTTTTCGCCAAGCCAGTGCCCCGCCAAAGACCATCGCCGTGTCACACCGTCGGAACGAGTTCATGATGAGAAACATCATTCGCGCGAGCGTGATGAAGAACTATTTCGAAAGACAACATAGTCTTTACCCCCGGGACGACAACTATGTGCACGTCCTGCAAGGGGAGAATGTCACCAGCGACATCAACGAAGACGACGGCAGTATTTCGGAAACCTGGAGTCAGCGGAGGTCGTCAAGCTCCTCCGCGACCCGGTACATGTACAGTATAGGTGACATGTCGACACGAGCGTGCGGAAACACAGCATACACTGTAGTAATGTTGCGAGAGTTTGCGGAAGGAGTCCAAGTCGGGAAATCCATCAGCTCCAAAAGCTACCTGTAGGTGGGCGATGAGACTCCAGCTTCAGACTACAACAGTCAGGACTTGTAAATAGTTGAACTTACTTTGTGAAGCAGCAGATCGAGAAGTTAGCTGAAATCTTAGCTGTTGCAGTATGTCGGCGCTATGTAGCTTGCATTTTTTACGGAGAGTCGATCGCCACGCGAATGTTTCTCTCCTCACCGAGAGCTATCTGGCCTCCAAACTCCGTCAGGGTCTGCCTAAGGTACCGAAGGTCCTTTGACTAGCTGCTGGCAGGACTCCATCAAATCCTTTAGCTTCAGCTCGGCGAGCAAAAGTCTCTCTCTCCTCCGCCATGAGCTGACACACACACAAACTGAATACAAAGCGATGCACTTCACACGTGCTGATTTGCACGCGTGCCCCCTTTCACGAACCCAGACAATCTTTTCGGGATTGGTCTATTGAGTATTCGTCTCGCGCTATCTTGAGAAAACTGCAAAGTCTGGCAAATTTGAAAACTAAAAGTGCAACTTTTAGACGACTTTTTCTGAACTGGCGCACGGACTAGACTGCGACTCCCTGGTGCAGTGGTGGTGTCCAAACAAAGAAATAATTGGGAGTGTGGAGCAAAACTTGGTTTGTGGACAAAACTTGGTTGTTCAACACATGTGCATTAGGGTAAATGAGTGTCCGTGAGTAAAGAAGGCGAATACCTGCCACCCCATGACTGATGTCTTGTCAAGCACAATTATTTGGAGAAGATCTTGTCGAAATCAATATTCGCCAAGCTGAAATGCCTCCAAGTGCCTAGACTACCGAGCATGAGCTAGTGCATTATGACATTGTTGTCTCCGAACTTAGGTGCAATCTGGGGCTCCTATTCCGTCTCCATCGGTAGACCTGGGGTTCGATTTTGACCTTCATCGAGTCAGGTCTGATATTCTGGTGCTGTGCGCAGCGCGCGCGAGGCTTCAGCGGCCCGGGAAATATCAACACAGTCAGTGCTCGCAGTGCGAACAGAAGCTGTAAAGTGCTGCTGCAAGTAGTTGAAAGTAAGTATTTATCTTGTGATTGGAAAAGGAGAGTGACCGAGACAACACCGCTGCTGAACAAGAAAAGAAATCGAGAGAAGGCAGGGCCAGGCGCCAGCTCCTTGCTTCCTAGCGGAGCTGAGTAATGCGAACACATCGTCGAATTTCGGCAACGCAGTGCACTTTCGCTACTGTCATTTTTCTCATTTCGTCGAGTGAGCGACAACTCGGAAAGCCTGGAGGAAACCTGAACGAAGTCATTTACTGAGCAAATCAGCGACCAGCGCGAACAAGCAGACACCAGGAAGGTAAGCAAGCGGTCTATGAAGTGCGTTGCCTTTGCTTTAGTGCACAAAGTTTGAAACCCAGTGTATTTAACGGTTTGGCGGGCTGCGGGTATGTGATCGCCAATTCTACTTCATCAAGCGAACAGGCAGTGGTGCGTTCTCCCCATCCCAGGCAGCAGGGCTGGCCCGCTACAACTAAAAGGATGGTGGCTATCACTCAGTATCAGGACCATTGAGTAGGAAGTGTGTTGTCCGACGTTTGCTGCGCTGGACTGGAGGATTGTTGTTGCATGTATAACACTCTTCACTACAGCTGCGCTCACTGAAATCCGACCCGAAGTGCAAAGCTGGCGCCCTGGACCAGTTCCGATTACATCATTGTGGGTGTACATGTGTACGTCCAGCCGCATTCATTCCACTGCCAGGGCGTCAAGAGCCGTGCAAGTTGAGGGCGCCAGCTTTGCACGTTGGGTGGGATTTCAGTGGGCGCAGCTGTAGTTTTTATCTGCAGGTGTGTACGTACGCAGATGGGTATTGCCGTAAAGTACAGTCGATCCGCCCCCTGTCGATTTTCTGCCTGTGAGGCGACTTCGGCGTATACAACGAAATACGATGTTGAATCAATGCATGTACGGCTGTACACAATACGTGCCAGTGCAGGATGAAAATATGCACAATCCAGCACATCGAGTCTGATCCTTCACGTCGTTGTACATTGTACTGCACTTGAGAGCCTTGATTTAATTTCCGCCCCCTGCCGAAAACCCAGCTGAGAAGCGACTTGGGGGGGGGGGGGGGGGATCAACGGTACTTTACGGTATTGGGTATCAAAGAGCGCTATACGCCGCGGACTGCGTATAGTGCTCTTTGTCCCGTGGACAGAGCAAGCAAGCAACACTCCCACCGTAGCGACCCTGTGACTGTCTGATCTGTGCCATTACAAAGTAAAGACCTGGTTATTTAGTTGGCAAGGGCAAAGAAGGACTTGGTTGTGTCACCGCTGCGCGAGTATGGTAGTCTGTAGGTACATGATTGCACACGTGCATCTAGTGATTGCATGCTGCAACGTCTATGCTTGAATGGACTGGACGATGCCATGTATGGGCTGCTTCGACCGGATGATGTCATACGTAGGCTAGCTTTGACTGGATGACATCATACACAGGCTAACGCTGCCTGCATGACGTCGAACATAGGCTAGCTCTGACTGGATGATGGCATATAATTATAGGCTAGCTCTGACTGGATGACATCATTGTAGGCTAGCTCTGACTGGATGACATCATATGTAGACTAGGTCCAGATGTATGCGCACTTACACGCATGTCCACACAGCTTTAGAGGTTCCGTTCTAGATTTTCCTTGTGACCAGACGACGCTTGCAGACACCAGCACAAACACTGCACCCGTTACACTCCACAAGAGGTACAGTGCTGCCAACTGAAGTCCGACCCCCCCCCCCCCCCCCCTGGCCGGCACACCGCGCCGCCCGGCGGGTCGGACTTCAGTTGCCAGCACTGTAGAAGATGTTCTTGACAAGTCTTGTTTCGTTCCATTATGATGACGGGAACTCATCAGAGGAGAGGCTGATATTGAATGAAATGGGTTTAACTAAATGTCATGATGTATGTAATCAAGCACGCTCAGGAGGTCATCATGGCTGAATCTTGCCCGAGCCTGCAGCCCAAGGGCCGTAGGCACGAGGGCTGCAGGAAAGGGCAAGATTCAGCCATCATGACAGACAGAGCGTGCTTGATTTGATTTCTTACAGCGCAAAGCAACATATTAGGGAAGGTCAAAGGTCGAAAAATTATTCCCGAGATGACGTCAAACGGTCCTAACATTCCCGAAATGACGTCAAACGGTCCTGATGGCCTGATTATGCTCGCGGCGGGAAGATCGCGTATTGGCCATGGCCCCGGCAACGATCACGTGTCGTGTAAGAAATTGTTTTATAGAAGATATAGGCGCAATGTGTGCACACTCAGCTAACTTTCACCTGTGACATGTCAAAACGAATGAAATCGGGTAGAGCGGAGGTGTTATGAACCCTACGGACACAACTATCACAGGTGTTAAATCAATCACAAGGAGAAAGAGAGGTACACAAGCGTTTTGGAGGCAGCAGGTTTTAATCTAGCTACAAGGACGGCTAATTGCACTGTAAGCATTTCCCAAATGTCAACATGCATGAGTAAAAATTAATGTAAGTCGATGATCGCAAGGCACACAACGAAAAGGAAAGAGATGATTTGTTCAGAACTGTTTTCTTGTTACATTCATCAGTGAATCTACGTGGCAATGGAACGGGGACTACTTGAAACAAATCTTATTAGAGTGCAATTAGTCGTCCTTGTTGGTACTTGTATATAGAAAGAGAGGTACACTGAATAAGTTGTGCTAAAAACTACACCTTGCGCCAGTATCTTCAAGGCTATAAAACAGTATCATTTACTGTAAGACATGTATATATAACGAGGAAGTAAATCTAACGTTTTAACGGATGACATTTTTTCGTTATGATAGGATTCAATGAGGCTGTAATGCTTCATATATGTTGTGTGTGGATATGCCGGAATACTGCAAGATCGTTAACATTATCTTCTCGTTAACCTATGAATTTTGGACAATCGTTAAATTTGCGACTCGTTATAATAATATGTCTTACAGTAGTTAAAGCCATTTCATTCCATATCTGCCTCTCCTCTGATGAGTTCCCAACATCATAATGGAACGAAACAAGACATGTAAGGAGCAACTTCTAGCTGTTGTGGAGTGTGGCTGGTGCAGTGCTCGTGCTGGTGTCTGCAAGCGTCGTCTGTTCACAAGAAAAAAGCTATCACTACTATTTGACGGACCTACAAAATATGGTATCGACAAATTTAAGGGTTCCATTGGAAGAAAATGTGAGTGTGTACAGTTTATTCATAGAAAAGATGATATCCTAGCTTTTGGCCACAAATGGGTCAAATTTTAAGTTTTTTTCACAATTTGTTTGGCAATCCCCCATAGAGTGCTCTTCCAATTATGTTCTGAAGTATATTTGTCCAACAAGAGAGTCCTAAAAACTTAAAAAGAATAGGATTCCGGTCAGGTTTTGCCCCAAAAGCACTGAATTTGGAAAACCATGATAATCCAGGCCGTTTCACTCCATTTGCAACTACAGTCGTCCCTCTCTAATCCGGCACTTGTTTATCCGGAACCCTTGCCAACCGGCGCACTTTCTGACGAAACCGATTTTTTCGTTCAATTCCTACATCTTAATCCGGCACTTGAATTCCGCCTCCGGCAGTGACTTTTTGAAACGAATCGCTCAAACTGCACGTAGTTTGATTTCATAATCCGGCGGTCGTAAATCGCGTACCGTACAGGTGCACTCCTTGCCAGGCCAGGCTAGGACAGTCTGGTCAGTGCCGCACGCGCGGGGCCACTTCAGAGTTCAGTTCAGTTGACTCGAGTTGCGGTGCCACAATCACTGCTGCAGACCTGACTGCTATATTTTCACAATTCGCTGACAGCAAGGAGTAGTGTGCTGCCAATTTTCAGGTGTGTGTGTGCGTGTGTGTGCAAGAGTACATGTGAACATGTTCTCTGTTTTACTTTATCACTTTATCACTGTGTATATTCCTGGAGAACAGTTGAGAATATAAAGCCGTGCACCAAATACTTGGGTTGACACGGAAAAACCCTGAGTTTTGACGTATGATACATGCATACAATTGGGTAGGGCCGGGTCAGAGGGCAGGATTTCTTAATCCAGCACCCTCGTTAATCCAGCAGAAAACGCCGTAGCAAAAGGTGCCGGATTAGAGAGGGACGACTGTGTACAGTCACTGGGCGGCGCTAACCCCAATCGAGGTACCTTTTTTGGACCCTGTGGGGGCGTTCGTTTTTGATCTA
Organism: Sycon ciliatum; assembly: GCF_964019385.1. Classification (NCBI taxonomy): domain Eukaryota; kingdom Metazoa; phylum Porifera; class Calcarea; order Leucosolenida; family Sycettidae; genus Sycon; species Sycon ciliatum. Next base: position 11,893,486 of record NC_088652.1, read on the forward strand.
CAGGTTTGGGTAGAAAATACTTCTTTCGGTAGAGGTGTTCGTTTTTTGAAACAAAATTCTCCTCGAAAGCGTAGATTCTACTTTCCTCAACCGGCTCTACCAAGAAAAAGTTGGTAGAAGCCGGTAGACGTTGGTGGAGCTACGGAATTTCCAGCAAGATCAAGGATTTGTACACAACTCCATAGAGAAGAGAAACATTTCACGTACATATCGTGTAAACTACTAAATCCGGTAGAAAAGCGTTCGTGCACTTAACTCTACCGTCTACCTCTATCGGTAGAGTGACTCTACTCTACTCTACTCTACCAGGTAGCTAAAAGCGAACGCAGCCCAAACACGTTACATCCTTTAAAACTGTACTAAGTATAATGACTAACGTGTTTTCCGGAGTATAAACTGCACTGGAGAATAAGCTGACCCCCCCCCCCCATTTTTTTGCCACGAATTACAGACGCCTATCCTATTTTATCACCGTTAATTTGATCACCGGAGTATAAGCCGCACCCCCATTTTTGGATGAATTTTGATTATTCAAAGTGGAGCTTACACTCCGGAAAATACAGCACAGTGGAGATCGGATATAACGACCTTGCGTATAACGACAGGTTGACTTTAGCGACACAATTCTGTTGCCCAAGTCGTTTAGTAAGTCCTTTGTGAAGATCGGGCTTACAAAAAAAACAGATCGAATATAGTGACATTTTGTGCTCTCCCGAAGGAGTGTCGTTACATCCAATCTCCACTGTACATTGTTTGACTCTATGCCTTCTCTTTCAGCTCTAAGTCTCCACTTCCTACAGTCCATTCAGAAAAAGATGGACTTCTAGCTTTTGGCCATAAATGGGCCAAACTTTGGGTTTTTTAAGAATTTTTTCCACAATCCCCTATGGAATGCTCTTCCAATTATGTTTCTGAAGTTTTTTTTTACCAAAAAGCAAGCCATGACAAGAATAGGATTTCGGCCAGGTTTTGCGCCAAAAGCACTGAATTGAGGAAAAGCCATAAAAATCCAGGCCGTTTGACCCCACCTGCAACAGTGCATTGTGCAGTTCGAACCCCAGTTCAGGTACCCTTTTTGGACCCTTTTTCAAATTTCCAATTTCGCAGCACTGCACTGTACGAAAAATCGCCAAATACGGGAGCTGGCCAGAGCCAGGGCCAAGGTCCATCTTTTTATGAATGGACTGTAGTATTTGGTATGATTTGAGACTGAACGAAAGGCATCAAAATCTCAAAACCTAACAAGAGCATGATGCAGTAATTTAAATAAAAAGAGTGTAAAAAGGCAGTCCAGTGGTGGCGGTTGAGCTGATGCAGTGATGGAGAAGTAGTGTTAGACTTACAACACACATTCATTGGAAACTGGCACCCTAACTATTTGGTGTTTGGTGTCTCTCTCACATAGTTGTAGATATCGTGAAAACAACAGTACATCCTGCATTGTGTGACCCGTGCAATTACTCCTTGCCACATTTGAGGCCAGAAAAGTCCAAGAACAGGGAAATAGAAATTCAGCCAGGTTTTACAAAATTAGGACAGGTATGCCATGGCAAAATGTATTGAGAAGCAGATCCAAACGCAGATTTTTGAGATTTAAAGTGGGTTTTTGATCGTCAATTCGGCCCAAATCCGACTTTCAAAAGCCAGCGGGCCAGTTTCCGATGAATGGACTGTAGTAGCAAGTATTACCTTCACTGGGGGCAGGGGTAACTGCAGTTGGATCCCGGGACGCCTACCCTGATGCCGTCGATCCTTTTTCTGCACCTTGTCCTCACCCACTTACTGAGGTGTGGTGAGCCCATAAGTGGGATCATTTTCAAGTCCACCCAGAGTTTTTGGGATTTCAGGGGGTGTCGGCCGTTGGGCGGTTCAATAACCAATTGAGTCATCTTTCCAAGATTCCTTTTGAGTCTCTCTCCCCTCTCCCGGGGAGACCCACGTGACCAGTTTTGGCAGTGAGCAACAAGTACAAGTAAGTAAGTGTGTGTGTGTGTGTGTGTGTGCGTGCGCGTGTGTGCGTGTGTGTGTGTGTGTGTGTGTGTGTGTTTGTGCGTGTGCATGTGCATGCGTGTTGCCTTGCAGAAACCAAGTTTACAAAGATCATCGAGCGCAGACACACGCGCAATACCATGTGGTGCTCGACGAAGCGCATGCAGCGCCTTCTTAGCTGTGTGTTGATAATCGTCCTGCTCGCGGAGACTGCATCTAGCATGGTATGTCACCATCGACAACGGAGACGAACGCGGCACCCGCATCCGGTGGCCGCATCGAGCAGCTCTAGAAACAATCATGGAGCAGGCCCGACTGCAGCTAGGCATGTCAGCGGACCACTTGTTACTCAAAGCCAGCACCGAAGCGTGCAACGGTCGCGGCACCTTACCTTTGGAGACCCGCTTCACACAGCGCATGTGGCTGCAGGTGAACACCGCGTCCCTGTACAGCCGAGGCCCGATCGAAGACACCATGGCCACACGCATCCCCACAATGCTCTGAACGGACAAGTGGAGTGGAGGCAAGCCTCATCACCTGCTGACCCTAGTCTCATTACACCATCCAGTTCTCGCGTTACCAACAATGCAGGGCATTCGAATCAAACCTCTTCACCCGCTGGAGGCAGCCCTGCGGTGCTGTCGAATAGAGACGAATCAAACCCATCCCCCGCGCCTGTTGAAGGTAATCGCGCGACACCTTCCAGTGCGGATGGTCTCGACAATGCAGGGCATTCGAATCAAACCTCTTCACCCGCTGGAGGCAGCCCTGGGGTGCTGTCGAACAGAGACGAATCGCACCAAGCCCCCGCACCTGCTGGAGGCAGCCAAGCAGCACATTCCAGCACTGATCTTCTCAGGAGTACAGAGGATTCAAAGCAAGCCGCTTCACCTACCGAAGGCAGTCCTGCAATGATGGCCAATAGAGATGAATCAAACCCAAGCCCCACACCTGCTGGAGGCAGCCAAGCAGCACATACCAGTGCTGGTACTCTCGCTAGTAGAGAGGGTTCGATGCAAGCCGCTTCACCTACCGAAGGCGGTGCTGCAATGATGGCCAGTAGAGATGAGTCGAACCCAACTCCTCCGTTCCCTGAAGACAATCAGGTGGCGATGGCAGGGAGTGATTTCCCCAGTGTGGTGGATGCGAAGCAAACCTCTACAGCTGCTGATGGTGATGAAGTGTCAACGCCTAGTCATGATTCGCCTCACGCGGAGGATTCGAAGCAAACGTCCGCAGCTGCTGATGGTGATGAGTTGACGACGCCCAGTCCTGAATCACTGCACGCACAGGATTCGAAGCAATCTTCTACAACTCCAGACGGCAGTGACGTGATGACACACAGGGTTTTCCAGCCCAACGCTGAGGATTCACAGCAAACTCAGCCTGCACCTTCTGAAAGCAACCAGGTGACGACAACCGCGAGTGTCCCACGCAGTGGAGTATATTCCAAGGAATCCTCCGGATCGGGTGAAGGTAGCGGGGAGGAGAAAACAAAGGGTGTTCAGAAAAATCCAGAGGAGCCGAAGCAAACCTCTGCACCTTCTGAAGGCAACCAGGTGACGACAACCGCGAGTGTCCCGCGCAGTGGAGCATATTCCGAAGAATCCTCCGGATCGGGTGAAGGTAGCGGGGAGGAGAAAACAAAGGGTGTTAAGAAAAATCCAGATGAGCCGATGCAAACCTCTGCACCTTCTGAAGGCAACCAGGGGACGACAACCGCGAGTGTCCCGCGCAGTGGAGCATATTCCAAGGAATCCTCCGGATCGGGTGAAGGTAGCGGGGAGGAGAAAACAAAGGGTGTTCAGAAAAATCCAGAGGAGCCGAAGCAAACCTCTGCACCTTCTGAGAGCAACCAGGTGACGACAACCGCGAGTGTCCCGCGCAGTGGAGCATATTCCAAGGAATCCTCCGGATCGGGTGAAGGTAGCGGGGAGGAGAAAACAAAGGGTGTTCAGAAAAATCCAGAGGAGCCGAAGCAAACCTCTGCACCTTCTGAAGGCAACCAGGTGACGACAACCGCGAGTGTCCCGCGCAGTGGAGCATATTCCGAAGAATCCTCCGGATCGGGTGAAGGTAGCGGGGAGGAGAAAACAAAGGGTGTTCAGAAAAATCCAAAGGAGCCGAAGCAAGCCTCTGCACCTTCTGAAGGCAACCAGGTGACGACAAACGCGAGTGTCCCGCGCAGTGGAGCATATTCCGAAGAATCCTCCGGATCGGGTGAAGGTAGCGGGGAGGAGAAAACAAAGGGTGTTCAGAAAAATCCAGAGGAGCCGAAGCAAACCTCTGCACCTTCTGAAGGCAACCAGGTGACGACAACCGCGAGTGTCCCGCGCAGTGGAGCATATTCCGAAGAATCCTCCGGATCGGGTGAAGGTAGCGGGGAGGAGAAAACAAAGGGTGTTCAGAAAAATCCAGAGGAGCCGAAGCAAGCCTCTGCACCTTCTGAAGGCAACCAGGTGACGGCAACCGCGAGTGTCCCGCGCAGTGGAGCATATTCCGAAGAATCCTCCGGATCGGGTGAAGGTAGCGGGGAGGAGAAAACAAAGGGTGTTCAGAAAAATCCAGAGGAGCCGAAGCAAACCTCTGCGCCTTCTGAAGGCAACCAGGTGACGACAACCGCGAGTGTCCCGCGCAGTGGAGCATATTCCGAAGAATCCTCCGGATCGGGTGAAGGTAGCAGGGAGGAGAAAACAAAGGGTGTTCAGAAAAATCCAGAGGAGCCGAAGCAAACCTCTGCACCTTCTGATGGCAACCAGGTGACGACAACCGCGAGTGTCCCGCGCAGTGGAGCATATTCCGAAGAATCCTCCGGATCGGGTGAAGGTAGCAGGGAGGAGAAAACAAAGGGTGTTCAGAAAAATCCAGAGGAGCCGAAGCAAACCTCTGCACCTTTTGAAGGCAACCAGGTGACGACAACCGCGAGTGTCCCGCGCAGTGGAGCATATTCCAAGGAATCCTCCGGATCGGGTGAAGGTAGCGGGGAGGAGAAAACAAAGGGTGTTCAGAAAAATCCAGAGCAGCCGAAGCAAGCCTCTGCACATTCTGAAGGCAACCAGGTGACGACAACTGGGACTGTTCAGCGCAGTGTAGAAGATTCGAAGCATTCCTCCAGATCTGGTGGAGGTAGCAACCTGGAGACGACCGGGATTGCTCAGCCCAACGCAGAGGACTCGAAACAAACAGCTGCTGACGCTGATCGGCTGGCGATAACCGTGAATGCTCTGTACAATGCCGAGGATTCGACGCATGCCTCTGCAACTGCTGAAGCGAGTCAGGGAACAACACCACATGCTTTTCTACCCCACACTGAGGACTTGAAGCCAACCTCTGAACTTAGCGAAGGCAGCGAGGCAGGGCAACGTGGAGTTCTGCCCCACACAGAGGAGTCGAAAGAAACTTCTGCATATGTTGAAGGTGATGCAGTGACAACACGCAGCCCTGCTGTTCTTCCCAAGTCAGAGGAATCGCCGCAACCGTCTGCACCAACTGACGCCAGCGAACAAACTACACCCAGTGCACCTGTTCTCCCCAATGCAGAGGAATCGGCAAACCCGTCTGCACCTGTGGATGGCAGCAGTGAGGTGACTACAACCAGGGCTGCTGTTCTGGCCGGTGAAGAGCAGTTGCAGGGAACCTCCACACCTATCGAAGGCAGTCCAGTAACTGCGATTGGCAAGGAAGCTGAAGGCACCGAGCAAGCGTCCCCGGCATCCCGGGAGCCAGCTGCTAATCCCATCGGCGCAAGCGGTACTGTCGCCAATCCAGCTCCGGCTGCACCAACAGATGTCCCAGCCTCTCCAGCTCCGGCTGCACCAACAGATGTCCCAGCCTCTCCAGCTCCGGCTGCACCAACAGATGTCCCAGCCTCTCCAGCTCCGGCTGCACCAACAGATGTCCCAGCCTCTCCAGCTCCGGCTGCACCAACATATGCCCCGGCCGCTCCACCAGTTTCCGCCAGGCCCGGCAACGCAGAGGACGAAGACGACCTACCACCGTTAGAAATTGAGCATGCTAAGAGAACACCGACACGAGAAGGCGGCAAAACCAAGAAGGGTAAGTCAGCCAGCTTGTCTTGTTTGTAGACATTTCAAAACTCATAAGGGTAACACCCTCACATAAATAGTCTTGTCATCATGACAAGACTTAAGTTGCAGTCAATCTACTGTTGTGGACATTGAAAACTGGCGTAATGACCGGGGACCGGCGCTCTTACTGCCTTAGCGCGTACTCGCACCGTAGCGGCTCACGCAAACACTGCAAAAATGGACCAGCAGTGCTCGCGCGCGCATGTGTGTGCGTGCGTGTGTGTGTGCGTATGCGTGTGTGCGTGTGTCTGTGTGTGCGTGTGTGTGTGTGTGTGTGTGTGTGCGTGGGTGTGGGTGTGTGAGTGTGTGTGGGTGTGTGTGTGTGTGTGCGTGGGTGTGTGTGTGTGTGTGTGTGTGTGTGTGTGTGTGCGCACATGCCCGTGTGCTTTTGCATGCATGTATTGCTTGGAAAGGAGGCGTACATGAAACACAGTAGATGCCATCCAAGACCTATCCAGGCCGTTTCACTCCATTTGCAACTACAGTCGTCCCTCTCTAATCCGGCACTTGTTTATCCGGAACCCTTGCCAACCGGCGCACTTTCTGACGAAACCGATTTTTTCGTTCAATTCCTACATCTTAATCCGGCACTTGAATTCCGCCTCCGGCAGTGACTTTTTGAAAGGAATCGCTCAAACTGCACGTAGTTTGATTTCATAATCCGGCAGTTGTAAATCGACTGTGCGTGTGCGTGCAAGAGTACGTATACATGTGAACATGTTCTGTTTTACTTTATCACTGTGTATATTCCTGGAGAAAAGTTGAGAATATAAAGCCGTGCACCAAATATTGGGGTCGACACGGAAAAACCCTGCGTTTTGACGTATGATACATACATGCAATTGGGTAGGGCCGGGTCAGAGGGCAGGATTTCTTAATCCAGCACCCTCGTTAATCCAGCAGAAAATGCCGTTGCAAAAGGTGCCGGATTAGAGAGGGACGACTGTATTATAATGGAGTAACGCTGGGTTTTGGAGCCATCTACAGGGACATGTACATGTATGATGATTACTGTACAATCATGTACAACTGCATGTAGCTGTGCTGATCACTCCAACTGCATGTATTCATAAGCAAAATAAAAAATGAAATAAAAAAATAAAAGCCCCCCCGCTCCCTGGGCTGCATCTTCTTGCATGCGTGCCTTTATCCATCGCCATGGGTTCTGGTACTTCTGCATGACAGGTACAGTCGAATGTCACTTATCCGACCACTTCGGGAATCAGGCATGTTGGATAACTGATATCATTTTTTATGTGCATATATGGCTGGATTTCACTGATTTATGTACACAATACCCAAATATATTCATGCATATTCATGATTTGCTCCATGTACACATACATGTTAGTATACTTGACCACATCTACTTCAAGTAAATGCATATTACACCGTATAATATACTAAAAGAAAATAAAAAACATTTTTTTTAGAATTTTTCTGTTGAGAGTCATAAAATTACCACTCCCGGGCTTGTCGGATAACCGACGTGCTCGGATAACTGGCGGCCGGATAAGTGACATTCGATTGTACTTGAAATAGCTGTCAAAAGCCCAGAAAGTCGTTATTCAAGCAGTGAATATGACCTCGGGGCACTAAAAGCATGTCGTTATTCGCGAATTGTCGTTATTCAGATAGTCGTTGTATCCCAAGTTAAAATAATGTATACAGTTAGATGGGACTTTGCTCTGGGCATGGAAATTCTGTCGTTATTCGCGAATTGTCGTTATATCCGCAGTCGTTATTAGCGAAATTGACTGTAGATGTATACAGTTTTTTTTGTCTTTCTCTGTCTTTGTGTCTCTGTGTCTCTGTGTCTCTTTCCCTGTATTTCTGTCTGTTCATCTGTCTGTCCGTCTGTGTGTCTATCTGCCCGTCGTTTCGTCTATCTGCCTGTCTGTCTGTCTCCCCCTGTTATGTCTTCCACTTGTTGTGTTGTTCTTTCACGCACAGGTGGTGACCTATCGAATAAGAGGCATGGCGCCGCCTCGTCAACAACAATTGGTGTGGTCGCTGGCCTGCTGATTCTGGCCTGCGCCGCCTGCATTGCCTTTTACATGTACAACCGCCGGAGCGACTGGTTGCCTCTCCTCCTAGGACGCCGTGCATCCAAGGAAGACGACGCATGGTCCAATCCTCTCAGGTAGAACACTACAGAGTGATAACTATGCCAGATTTTTTTAAACAAAGTATTTATTTATTTACGGTGAAAAAGGAGGACAAAATGTTACGAATTATGACTAACTGTCCACCAACGTAACCAGATCCAGATCCTATTTATTTATTGAAGGGGTGCCCCAAAGGTTGGAGACTATCGAGGAGGTTTTTACAGTGAGAAATACAGATGTTAATTCGATAGCAGGTTTGTCCCGAGTGGAGAGGAAGTACAGTAAAGAAAGGTTCCAGGCTGTCCAAAGTTTCGCTCAATGCCTGAGGGCAGAGCTACTTACAATAAGAAGAAGAGGACGAATAATTCATTTATTCGCCTCTTGCGTGAAACTCTGAGTCAAATTTGTCGTCCTCTTCTACCTTTGAGTCTTGTTCTCATCACTGTAAAACAGCCTAATGTTCGCGGTGAATTAATTTTCGCTATTATCGCCAGGGGAGCATGACGTGAATATTAACCATTGTGAAATCAGACTTCAACAGTGGGTGTGTGCGTGCGGCCACAGTACTCTGCAAAAAGTATCCATCGTGAACTCGCTGATTCTGAGAAATGGCGGAGGTGACGCGAATATTGGGCGGTTTACAGTAGTTGTTAGTGGAACCCAAAGCTCCTGTTTGTTTGTTTGTTTGTTTGTTTGTTTGTTCATTTAATTTTACGCTTTACAGTTGAACATTGATTATCCGCACATCGACTATCCGACCGTTCGATTATCCGTAACAGTTTTTTTGGGCGCACGTGCCGTAGAGTACGCACTGTGCATGTAGTGAGCCATTCAAAAAAATACGAAAATTTTGAAAAGTAAAAAGATCGTACATGTACATGTACATGTTTCTTATCCGGAACATTTGCCTTATCTGAACACCGCCTGACAGTTGTCTGCCCAGAGGTGGTCGGATAATCGATGTTCAACTGTATATGCGAACTGGGTGCAACAGCTTAAAGGCAAATATGGAAGGAAGGAATGAGAGGACAGCAGTGGAAAGGGAGAAGAAACCACAGATCATAGACTCTTGTCGGTGCAATCAGTATGCATGTTTGCGAGTGGTAGTGTGTGCCTGTACCATACGCTCTAGTGTGTGCCTGTACCATACACTCTTGAAGTCACCGGTTACAGGTGCAATGCTGATAATTTCAACCCAGGATTGTCCATGTTGGGGAGCACTTCTAATTACAGTCAACTTTGCGAATAACGACATTCGGCGGGGCATCAGAAAAGTGTCCTTATATCCGAAGTCCCATTTGAATGTATGTGAACCCATATTTTGTATAGTATGACATGCATGTCGAATTGAAGCTCTTTTCATGCTCTACGTCAATTTGTACTTTATTTTCGTATTGCAATTGAAAGGAACTATAAAATCAATATCCAAGGGAAATAAATTTGAAAAATTAGCCCTTTGGAGCCATCTACAGGGACATGTTCATGTACATGTACATGTATGATGATTAATTTGCAATCATGTAAAACTACATTGTACAGTTGGTGTGCTGATCACTCCAACTATTTTGAAGCAAAAGAAAAAGCACCCCCCTCCCCCTGCCTGTATCTTCTTGTATGTGTGCCTTTATCCATCGCCACGGGTTCTGGTGCTTCTGCATGACAGGTACTTGAAATAACTGTCAAAAGCCCAGAAAGTCGTTATTCAAGCAGTGAATATGACCTCGGGGCACTAAAATCATGTCGCTATTCACGAATTGTCGTTATATCCGAAGTTAAATGTATATAGTCAGATGGGACTTTGCTCTGGGCATGGAAATTCTGTCGTTATTCGCGAATTGTCGTTATATCCGAAGTCGTTATTAGCCAAGTGGACTGTACTCTAATTTCAGAAATTTTAAGTGCTCAATATTTTCGGTGTGAGGGCAAAAGGCCAGGTTAGGTGAACAGAAATTGTTCGGTATAGAGAAGCAGTTCCCTATTGGACTACATCATTGTATGTGGTTTAGTGTTTGTTCGGTGTATTGAAAATTTAGGTATGAAACAGACGCACCGAAAGTACCCACAATAAAGGTAGAGTAAAACCTGTAACTAAAGACCACCGTAACCATGGTGACCAGCCTGGTACTACCGACCACTTCGCCAGGCACGGACGGTCTCACATTCAAAATGCACTGTGACTAGCGACTACCTGCTGAGCGCGACCAGCGACCGCCTTTTCTTGTCCGAAGACGATTTTTGACCCGTAACTAGCGACCACGATGTAGGAAATCGAAGGTTGCTCGAAGCTCCTTCTTGAAATTTTGATGATTTTCCATGGCCCTGAAAGGAATCTTTCAATACTACAACTGAACAAATGAACACAGTTCATTTTGACTGTAGAGTCGGTGTGGACCCAGCACTACACCTGTCAAAATTTCAAGCGCTGTCAAGAGAAAAACATCGTAGGAAACGTTATGGAGAGCGCATCGGAAGCGCTCTCCGATCGATGTTTCTGCTCGGAGGAGAAACGAAGACTACTGTAAGACATGTATATATAACGAGGAAGCAAATCTAACGTTTTAACGGACGACATTTCTTCGTTATAATAAGATCCGTTGAGGCCGTACTGCTTCATATATGCTGTGTGTGGATATGGCAGAATACTGCAAGATCGTTAACATATCTTCTCGTTAACCTATGAATTTTGGACAATCGTTAAATTTGCGACTCGTTATAATAACATGTCTTACAGTAAGCGGCTCTGTCACCCCAGTCATATACACGAATCGACGATGGCATCAAGGAATCCCAAAACAAAGCAGCACCGCAAGATCCTGATGCTGAAGGATCGCGTTCAAGCAATCGAGAAGTCACAACAAGAACAGTCGGTACGATTGATCGCATGAACAGATTTGAAGCCCAGCACAAAACGAAACTTCCACAGGGAATGTTTGACTCCTGGCTTCAGAAGTAGCAGCTGAATTTGATTAGCTGCATTTTGACATACATATCATGTAACGAGATCCATATATGGTCACGCAGTGCAAACCTCTAACTAAAGACTACCTGCTACTAAAGACCGCTTTTGCTGGCACCAAGGGGTGGTCGGTAGTCACAGGTTTTACTGTACACCGACAATTTGTGAAATTACAGTATCTAGACAATATGATCATGAAATTGGTACCGACCACTTGGCGGAAAAGCGCGAGCTGCGGTGCTGTGAGCAACTAACGTTCATATACAATTATTGCCTGAGTGGCTACCACTATCTCCGACGACAATCATGTCTGTAGAAATGCTTCCATTGAAATACAGAGTTGCAATGGAAATCAACAAATTTTGGCCAGTGGGAGACTTTGGCCTTCTCGAAATGAAACTGTTGGCTGTCATTTAACTTCGGCCGATTGGCCGATTTCACATGCATCCATGGCTCAATTAAGCATCATTTGCCTCTGTAGCAAACTTTGGCCTGCAATTTACTTTGACCAGTTGGTACCAAGCGGCGAAATCAGCGAAATTAAACCGCCAGCGAAAATTAGTTGATTTACATTACTAGAGACACAGATACTGGCACTGCATGGCCTGTGAACTGGACAGCAATACTAGCACTGCATGGCCTGTGAACTGGACAGCACCGTTTGATCACGAACATTGAACTGACTTGTTTAGAGTGCAGTGAGCATGAAATTATGAAATTACTACCCGGGATACACCACTGACCTCTACCCCGGGATACACCACTGACCTCTACCCCGGGATACACCACTGACCTCTACCCCGGAATACACCACTGACCTCTGCCCGGGATACACCACTGACCTATACCCGGCCCATGTCCCTGACCTCTACCCCAGGATACACCACTGACCCCTGCCCCGGGATCCACCACTGACCTCTACTCCGGGATACACCACTGACCTCTGCCCGGGATACACCACTGACCTCTGCCCCGGCCTATGTCCCTGACCTCTACCCCGGGATACACCACTGACGTCTGTCCCGGGCTATCCCCTGACCTTTACCCCAGGCTATCCCCTGACCTCTACCCGGGATACACCACTGACCTCTACCCCGGGCTATCCTCGGCCTCGGGCTATCCCCTGACCTCTACCCCGGGATACACCACTGACCTCTGCCCCGGGCTATCCCCTGACCTCTACCCCTTGCTATGTCCCTAAGTGTAGTGAGCATGAAATTATGAAATTACTACCCGGGATACACCACTGACCTCTACCCCGGGATACACCACTGACCTCTACTCCGGGATACACCATTGACCTCTGCCCCGGGCTATCCCCTGACCTCTACCCCGGGATACACCACTGACCTCTGCCCCGGGCTATGCCCTGACCTCTACCCCAAGATACACCTCTGACCTCTGCCCCGAGATACACCACTGACCTATGCTCCGGGATATACCACTGACCTATGCCCCGGGCTATCCCCTGACCTCGACCCCGGGATACACCACTGACCTCTGTCCTGGGCTATGTACCTGACCTATGGCCTGGGCTACCCCCTGATCTCTACCCCGGGAGACACCACTGACCTCTGCCCCGGGCTATGCCCCTGACCTCTACCCCGGGATACACCACTGACCTCTGCCCCAGGCTATCCCCTGACCTCTACCCCGGGATACACCACTGACCTCTGCCCCGGGCTATCCTCTGATCTCTGCCCCGGGATACAGCAATGACCTCTGTCCCGGGCTATGCCCCTGACCTCTGCCCCGAGATACACCACTGACCTCTGCCCCTGGATATACCACTGACCTCTGTCCCGGGCTATGTCCCTGACCTCTACCCGGCATACACCACTGACCTCTGCCCCGGGCTATCACCTGACCTATGCCCCGGGCTATCCCCTGACCTCTACCACGGGATACACCACTGACCTCTGCCCCGGGCTATGCCCCTGACCTCTATCCCGGGATACACAACTGACCTCTACCCCGGGATACACCACTGATCTCTACTCCGGATTTTTATTTTGTATTTAGGCCACACCAAGTTATTTCATTGTTTCTCGTCACCTGAAAATCTCAAAAGGAACGCGGGCGGGCGGAAAAAAAACAAAATAGGGTTTGAAAAACAAAAACTGCTATTTACACTACAAAGGCCCAATTTATGACCTAAAATCAGACTATACACCACACGTGACAGTCAATTGCAACATACAGCCAGAAAACCAGGCTCCTGCACCGGCCTCTGGTGAGGAAGTCCAGTGTTGCATGTTATTTAAATAGGAAAGAAAGCAAACCAAAGTTATTATACAAGGGGTACATAAAAGAACAGCCAAGTGCGCGCTTGTGCTAAAATTTAAAACAGAAACCTTATGGGATAAGGCATGGCATGACATGACAAGTCCTAGCACTGCACTCCAGATTTGACGCCGCGCGTACTTTTACAACGCCTTTTTATGCGTGTTTACCGGGACGCGAGATTTTTTTTTTGGTCCAATCCTCAAGAAAGGTACGCGCGCGGTGACGAGAAACAATGAAAAAACTTGGTGTGGCCTTATCTTTTTACTGCAAACACGGCCCTACTCATAATCAGGGGAAGAGGACAACTGAAATGACACTGGACGACAAGACAAAGGGGAGTAGGGGCAATGTGCCGATGTGGTTGGCAAGGCTCATCCGACCGGAGGTGTCGGAATAAATAGCCTACGACCAGGCATCGATAGGAATGCAGCTAGTGAGGGAGGTAGATCAAGTGAGAAAGAGAAAGAGAGAGAGAGAGCTGCGAGAAAGAGAAATAAAATAAAATAAAACAAGAAAGAGATGATGGACGAGGGTAGTTGCTCATTGACGGGTGACATAGCCTCACAGGGAGTCCGTAGCCCAGAGCCAATTATTTTGACGCAAGTGTCGGTGGACCTTCGTCTTGAAGGATTGGAGAGACTTCAACTGGGGCATCGGATCCGGAAACATGTCTTGCGGAAGCCTGTTCCATTCATCCACTACACCATATGGGAACGAAAGCTGGAGAAAGTTGGGGCCGTAGGGAGGAGTACTGTTTGTAGCTGATGCTGATGGCGGACATGGAGCTGCGACCTCTGCCATGGGCCATGGCCCAGACTTCTACCCCGGGATACACCACTGATCTCTGCTCCGGGCTATGCCCCTGACCTCTACCCCGGGATACACCTCTGGCCTCTGCCCCGGGTAGGCATTTCCCAAATCGGTCGGCCGAAAAATTCGCCGAAACTGTGGTTTTAGAAGAAATTACCGATCTTTTCGCCGAATAGGCAAGTTTGGGACGGAATTCGCCGAAAATCGATGTTTTGTGCCTCAACAGCATGCAAATACAATCCCTGTAACCATTATACTGCGAAAGGTGACTGCGACTTTAGGCATTGCCGAAATCGGTCTGCGGGAAAAGACGACGAAATCAATGGCTGTGAAGAAATCGCCAATAATTGAGCCGAATTTGCAAATTTCGCACTGAATTCGCCGAAAATGGATGTTTTAGTGCCTCTAAAGCGTGCACAGGCAGGTATATGTACATTGTATTACAAGCAGTGCTGCTTTGAGCCGAATTCTGACTTTGGGGCTGATATTATGGCCGAATTTGGACATTCTCTTAGCCGATCGAAAAGCCGAATAGGCGAAAAAATCAGGCCGATTTGGGAAATGCCTAGCCCCGGGCTATGGCCCTGACCTCTATCCCGGGGTGCACCACTGACCTCTGCCCCGGGTTATGCCCCTGACTCCTCCCCTGGGCTACACCATGACCACTGATCCGGGCATTGTCAATTACCGCTACCCCGGGATACGCCCTGACCTCTACCTCATTATGTAATGCCTGTGTGCGGGGGGGGGGGGGGGTACGTGTGTGCGTGTGTCTGCATGCGTGTGTGTCTGCATGCATGAATGTGTGTCTATCAGCCCATCAGCTATTCTCCGTTGTGTGTCTGTTGTGTTCTGTGCCTTCCGCAGTCAAAGGCAGTCTAGCAATGCTTTTCTCTCGTACCAGGACGACGCCAGGACACCAAACCTGTCGCGCATCTCCACAATGATCAAGGCCGACAAAAAGAAAGAATGCGGCTCTGGAGCACGGAGACGTGGAGAAGGCTGGCACGGTGCACGGCTTTGCCAATCCTGACTGCATGGCCGAGGAGAGCGCGGGCCCCAAGGTCTCCCATCACCGCCGCGGACCTCGCAAAGGCTATCGCTCGACCCAGGGCGCGTACAGTCGTCTCGGCGCCAGCGACGATGCCGACACTTCGATGACGGAGAGCGGTGCCGACTCCACCAGTACGCCAGAGGACAGCTACGCGAAACCCAGTCAGAAAAACCGGAAAATAGCTCACGAACGTCAGCTCCCCAGTGGAGCGGCGGACCCTACCTCCGCCGCCGCCGGGCAAGATTCCAACGATGCGGCCAGCAATGTGAACAACGACGAGGCCGATGGCGTGTCGGCCCAGTACAGTAGCGTTGATAGCTCGAAGAAGAAAGCACAGAGAGATGAGCGCCAATCCACACCACCAGCTCATGACGTCGCCGCCACCTCCGAAACCATGGCAACCGACAGTCGCGACAACGGGGTTTCTGCCTCTGCTTCGATCTCAAATATAACTGCTGATGATTTGAAGAAAAGCGCATTCGAGGGATGCCAAACTGATTTCGAGCAATCGGCATGGACAGAGAGCATAGAAGACGATGATGCGGCAGCCCCACGGTTCAACGAAGACAAGGAGAGACTGTTCAAGGATCGCTCCGCTGTCAAGCTCGCACACGGCCGCTTCAGTCGCAGAGGAGTGCGACGCTCGGCAGGTCGCAAGCTTCGCGGCGGTGGCGGCGGCTGTGAGGATAGCGTCGACGTACACCACGAAGTAAACGAGGACACTGAAGAGGGGCTGTCCGCCCAGGGCAGTCCTGCACATTCCACTCGCTCCTCTCGTCGCAAACGAGTGCCAAGCAACAGCGCAAACAGCTGCGATAGCCGACGTGCTTCGAATGATGACGGCAGCGCGAACACGACGCTCCGAAAGGTGCAGGGTCGCTACTTGTTCAGCACACCCAGTGGCCATGCTGTGCCGCTCAGCGCGTTCAAAGTCAACGTGGACAACGACGATCTCCTGCACTGCGACGTAGTCGTCAACAGCAACGGGACATTCTTCTTGCAGGACCGTCGCTCCGCGCGCGTCATGGCCACGGTCGACAAGAAGAGAGTTGAGGAGGCGTGCTGGCTGGAGCAGCACCTGCTCCGACGACTGGTGAACGAATCGCCGGCGGTCACGCGCAAGGACCTGACGCGTCCCGTGCTCACACACTCATGTCGTGTATTCACCGAGCCCGGGGGTGGACTGGCCTTTGAGAACATACACGGCGCGGTCGTCTCGCTGAATGTCTTCGGCCAGTTCAGGTTTGACGAGACGCAAGACTACACAGTCGCCCTCGATGCCACCAACTGCTACACGCTGGTGGAAAAGGCAACCCTGACGCCGGTCGCGCAGAGTCACATCTACGAGAACTTGGCCAAGTCCTGCGCGCAGCTGATCGTCAAGCGCCAGCTTCTCCTGCGAGGCTTCAACGGCGAGCTGGGGTTCGCCGACGCCAGCGGCAATCTGGTGCCGTTGTCCATATTTGGCGTGGAGGAATGCAACGACATGGGCGCCCTGTTGTCGGTGGACACCACAGAGCCGGGCCGGCTCGGCCTGTTCGTCAGCATTGCGTCGTCGCCACAGGCAACCGTTGGCACAAACACGGTGACGGAGTATCTGCTGAAGCGCAAGCACATGCTGCGGGACGAAGACCGCGACGATTTTCTGATCGTTACCGATGACGACGACCTGAAGCCGCTGTACAAGTTTGGAGACCTCAATGAGTATGTGTTCGACTCGGTTAACGGAAGCCAGGTTTGCGCCGGAGTGTTTGAGTATGATGTGAAGGACGGTAACTGGGAGTCCCACGTCGTCACGGAAACGTCGTACGGCATGACGGCGCTGCTGTGCAAGCGGACGTCGAGAGTGGTTGCGACCGTGGTGCTGGGCGAGGTCGTGGAGCTGGGCCCGTCCACGGTGGTGCACTTTGACGGCGCGGACATCCTCGAAGCCGGAAGCTCAGCGGCACACGCCAAACCCGACGCTAGCAAGCTTCCCTTCTAATTCTAGTCTGTGTGAAATCGAGAAAACTCAGCTGCCCTGGGCCCGTCCAACAACGTGATGCCCGCTGTTCTCGATGCACACATGGCACTAAGAATGGGAACTTTTATGTACACAATGGCTCATAGCGTCATGTCCTATCTAGATGATCTATGTAGTGGAGTATTTTCACTCCTTTGTATCTGCAATGCTCGATTGGTGCTCCTCTCAGTCTGTGTTTTCCTATAATGGCTGCCGGCTGCTTCATCACCTATCTCTTGAGTGCATTCCATGACTGCTCTTGCTTTATCGATTTCTTTGCAAATTTCTCCAGCAGTGGTTTTATATTCACTGCCTTGTTGCTCTCATCATCTCCTTCTTACAATCACCTCTACCTCTGGGTGCATAGTCTACTCTGAGATTCAACCTCGCGCACTTACAGTATTTTACAGTGAAGCCGGCATTCATGCCCCACATAAGACAGTATAGTCCCCACCAATTGAGGAGTCGCGTTATAGCGTCCTACTCTCTCTTTCATCTGCGTAGCGGGGACTCGATGCACAAGGCTTGTGCTTTTTTGTTTCATCTTCACTTCTGTCTCCGGGATTGCTGGCGGTAAGACGCGGACAGCTACCGGTATTTATTTACTAGTTTTTTTTCGAAAATTCAGAATGCTATCATCTCTACGATCTGTCCTCTTCCGAAGGTTCCTATCGCTGCATAGTGATTCTGCTGTGCCCGCAAGGGTATAGCTAGGATCCGTTTAGCCATGGCCTCGATGCAGTTTAGACGCTTTGTGAGAAAGACAAAGCGTGAAGGGTGGGCAGGGGGGGGGGGGGAGGAACACTATTGATTGAATCTCAGAATAAAACAACCCAATTAAACTAAGCAGTGAACTATAATTATAGGAGCGATGCAACGCATCTTCCAATCAGCAAGCCGTGGCGGGATGAGGTGAAAGCTTGGCACATAGATAAGAAGGTGCTACTGTAGCTGTTAGTGTAGAAGTAAGGTGTTAGATGTGGCACATACTATTACACTAGGGATGCTTTTGTAGTGATAATATAACAGAGCGTGGAGAGGAAAACTGTTACAGGGAGGCTTAGAATGCTAATAGTAATACCAGTAATAATTTTTATTGATATTGAGGTTGAATCTTGCCGGACCAACCAGAATGAGGCCGCTACCAGGCTACAGGTGTGCTAGTAGTGCAGGGCCACCATGTGCTAGTGGTTATGAGTAACATTGCAACAGTGCAATATTCCCAAGCTGAGGCAGCTTCGAATTGGCTGAAACAAGAGTACATGACCCCCTGTACTCTTGGCTGAAAATTACCCCAGTTCGTACCGCACCATGGGATAAATACCCCAGCTACAAGTGAAAAGTTGAGCCTCATTGGATGAGTGAGTTTCTCCTCAATGATCCACGGTAGCCTTCGTTTCATCCACGGAGTCGTAAGATTTCACGACTCCCCGAGTCCCTGGTTTCAGCATAGACGGCAGGTCAGCACAGGGAGGGAGGGGGGAGCGGAGGCCATGTGCAACTACTGACTGTCGCACTGATGCCTGCCATGAGATGCTACAACTCCGATCCCCGAGCCGAGGACCGTCACGACCCTGCACTGCTGCAGCTAGCTGGCCACCATGTACCAGGACCTGGTCGATGACCACCGACGCGGACATGACAGTCATAACGTTCAAGATCACGGTGACCACCTACCGTATTTCCCCGCAAGTAAGTTCTCCCCAATGACTTAGTACCCCCCTATAAAAATACACTTTCCACTGCCGAGGTTATCACCCCGAAAGACAGTTCCCCCCGAAAGATAGTAAGTTCGTACCCGTCCTACATGTACAGACACCGTACAGTACATACATCATATGCACGGACACTAGAGTTTCGCAGGCTTCCCACTGCGTGTCATTTACCCCCGATAAAAAGTACTCCCCGAAAGATAGTACCACCCCCGAAAGTTAGTACTCATGTGGCTGCTAAGTTCGAAAGTTAGTACGTACTAACTTACGGGGAAATAAGGTATTACCTTGGCCTAGTATAGTGCATATCGCCATGGAGGGTTTAGTTTTCGGTTTTGGTGTGCGACAGGAGCGTAGCTTGTAGATTACCATGATCGGCCTCTTGCTCCAGCCTGAGTCAGGTAGCCCTTTCCCAAAGATGCTCGCCACTTTTTTTCGCAACTTTTCGTTGTTCTTATAGGAAGAAATTGCAACTTTCGCAACTTCCTTCTTTTTTTCTTTTTTTTAATTTTTAATAGGGCATTCCCACAGGCCTAACTAAGGCCTTCTTACGGGGTACCCTATATGTGTTTGTATAGATGACTGTAATAATAATATTAATAATAATGGCATGTGGTCAAAAGGTCAAGTCACGGATAGGGTCCAGCGGATAATGCCGGCATTATATTCGGCATTATACGACTATCCGAGCATCAGAGCATTCTGGAGCATTAGAAAGGAATAAAACGAGCATGATGTGCGGTTGGAGCGGCATAACGAGTTTCATAGTGGATAATATCGGGAGATCCCAGGTTTTTGGCAACAATCGGCGACAATCATGATCATGAGATGTTGCCTGATGATTGGTTTTTGCCGTGAAACTCTGAGTACCAACGAAACAGCCCTATTTTACTCCCTTTGTGTACCTCTTGCGTACTACGCTCCGCCCATTCCGGGCATTTGAGCACTATGCGTGGTACCGGCGCTTGACTTTGTGATTGTGTAGACACGCAACACCTTTAGCACTAACGCTACATAACTATTGCTACATAAAAACGTTATGATTGTAGCGATGTGGTCAGGTAAATGACAAGCCATTTGTGAAGCATGCCCAACCGAGGCCGAGGCAGTTCAAGTGACACAAATCTGGAGAAATTATTTACGAGGTTTCTTTTACTTTTAGAATAATGGAGAGCTATGGAGGAGACATACGCGGAGTGAATATCAAACAGACGAAGAAGAGTTTTCTAGTTGGGCCAGAGGCTCTGGCGATAGCATCTCTAGCGATACTGAAGTAGACACTGATGCATTGCTAAACTTGGACCAGGATGAAGGAGCGGCTATGAACAGAAATAGCTCGTTCCAAAAGAACTGCCTTTGCCGAGTCCAGCTCAGGAGGCTCGAAAAGAACTAGAATTTCTCATGGTTTCAGTACCAAGTCGATTGCTCAGCAGCACCTGTCTTACTTTCCTGATGAAGCACGTACAGTTACATGTAGTTGTGGACGGTTGTAATGCCAGGCCTACAGTGAAATGCTATCAGAAAGGAAGAGTAATGTGGCAAGCCATACGTCTACACACCATCTCAAGGAGAAGATGAGAGCACAAGCAAAGGATGTAGAGTGACAAAATGACTTCTGACCACGTGTTTTCAGGATTTCCGCAAATGGGAGGGCTCTCCATCTGAGATCGGATCTCAGGAGCTGGCCTCAAGTCTGGTGTTTCAGATGAAGACATTATTCACAGAGTGGACGCAGTGACAACTTGTCTGCAGGCAGGAATACTATTTGCCAAGATTAACTTCATCCCAACAATGATCAACTACCTGCAATAATGGTTTCATCTCGCCAAGAGTACATAACCCCGCAGAGTGTGCAACGCCTGATCCAGCTCTGCATAGGGTCTTGGTCGAGCGGAATCGGATCTTTGCGTCATAATACCTGACACATCTGAGGGGAACCCGGGGAGTCGCGGGTACTCTTGGATCAAAAACAATGGTGCCCTGCCTCAAGACCGGCCTTGCGCTGGTGTGAAGTGTACGCATGACATCAGAAGATCCGATTCCGCTCGACCAAGACCGTACACAGAGCTGGATCGGCGTTGCACACTCTGGGGGGTTATGTACTCTTGATCTCGCACTACATGGATAATTAGGGGAAAGATTTGATGATCGACTATTCTGCCACAACCCTGCATCAAAGTTGGAATGGAGAGCAATCAATGGAGAAGCGATCATCTCTTATAGTGCTAAGAAGTAGTGGAGCTCGTGAGAGATAGGGTGGCAGCTTCAGATGCAGATCGACGATATGCATAATTTCCTGGAAGTTTGACAATGTGCAGACTTTCCTCCATTTTTGTCCCAAGCCAAGAGCATTATATCCCTTTCTGAAGCATTATAATCAGCATTATAAGGCAGTTTTTGGAGCATTATGGTTAGCATTATATGAACATTTTCGGAGCATTATCCGCTGGACCCTAGTCACGGACTGCATGTCGAAACAAATGCATGCTCGCTCATTTCTCGCAGACTCATTTCAGAGAAACAGTAGATCAACGGTAGGTAGGATAATGTGCATTCCCTTTGCCTTGCACTGAAACCGTGATGTAGGATACATGCAACAGGATACTGGCATTGTGGAAAGTAGGAAGGGATGTACAAGTTTGACTTCTGCTATTTCTGCTCCCTTTTTGGTGGTTTTTGCACAAGAACTTTCCAATTTTAAGTTGCGATATTAGCAACTTTTGAGCTTTTTCTGAAAATATGGTTGCGATTTCAGCAACTAGCACCTGTTTTGGCACAGTTGCGAAAAGCAAAAGTTGCGAAAAATTATGGCATCTTCGGGAAAGGGCTAGAGTCAGGTAGCAAACTATTTTGATAAGCCGCGTGATGTTCTTGCCTCTTCTCTACGCTTAGCGGCTACCGACTCAGTCACAGTGCAGACACAGTGTAACCATGGTCACTGCGGGAAGTTGTCATTACGGGTCAGTAGTGGGTCTACTCACTAATATAGACTGAAGTGTAAAGCATGCAGAGAGTCGAAAATATCCAATTCTCTCAGACTGATGAGTCTGGTGTAAAGACTACAATAATAATGACTGTCATCTATCATCAATTCATGCATGGTGGGATGTCAGACCAGCGACAATTTTCTGGTTCTCACTGTTCTGTGGTCAGATCAGCAGCAAACGGACTTCTCTACCATGGACTCACACCCACAGTCACTCGCAGTCACTCGCAGTCACTCGCAGTCACTCGCAGTCAGGACCATGGCAGTGAGATAAGGATAACATTGTTGTATTCGTTCAGTGCTGGGGTAGGTATGCGTTTTTCGAGCTCCATACCTCAAGCGTGTTGTCCTGGTTCTTGAAGAGGAGTTTGCTCCGCTTCGAGACGTCATCCTGGAGCAATTTGTCCCAGCCATCCTTGGGCGGGAGGTTCTTCCTCGGGAACACCAGCTCCTCACTCTGCCAGTCAAGTATGGTGGCTTGGCTTTGGCCGATCCTGTCCACACAGCACCCCAGGCTTACCAGAATTCGAGAAACGCAACTGACATCCTGCGCAACTTCATCCAATCTGGTAACCCCGTAAACATGAATGATCACAGCGCTCACTGTCGCCGCATCACAAGCCAAATCAGCAGGGAACGAGATGTGATTTCCGCTGAAATCAGCCAAACAATTCTCAGTGACCTGCCACAGCTTGAGGAGCGCACCCTCTCCCGCATCGTAGATCTACGGGGAAATGCCTCCGGATGGCTTACGGTGTTGCCCCTGAAGCGCGAGGGGTATGATCTGTCGAGTACAGAATTCCGCGATCAACTTGCCATCCGCTATGGTCGGCAGCCGCTTGCCCTGCCAGCGCAATGTGATGGTTGCGGGAAGCCCTTCTCTCTTCAGCATGGCCTTGACTGCCCGAAAGGTGGACTTATCAAGCGAGGCCACAATGATCTGCTGATATGGCATTCGGTGGTGTTGTCGTCGAGCCGATCATGGTGCCGGAGGGTGATCGGACGGGGCAGCCTGCTCTTCGGGCAGATTGGCTTGCCCGGGGTGTGTGGGAGGATAACAGGGTGGCGTTTTTTGATAATCGCATCATTGATGCCAACGCACCCAGTTACTCCCATTCATCCTGGGAAGCTACTTCCAACCGCGCTGCTAACGCGAAGAAAAAGAAGTACCGTCAGGCCTTTGAGGACCTCCGTGGGTCGTTCACACCACTGGTTTGTTCCACGGATGGGGTGCTGCATCGCGAATACGCCAGCTATCAGAAGCGACTTGCTGGTCGCCTCGCCCTCAAGTGGGACAAGCCGTTTTCAATCATCATGGCTTGGGTGCGAGTTCGCAGCCAATTTGCAGTGATCCATGCAGTCGACCTCCGCCTACGCGGGTCTAGAAGGCGCCTGACAGGCCTGTCGACGCAGGATGGTGCTGGGGTAGGCATCGACCATTGAGAACTGAATTTCGTCTGTTTTACGTGGAATTTCTTGGAGTTTCCCAATGTATTGTACTTGAATAAAATTCTATTTTACCTTTCATGGTATCTCAATTTTTTCACGTCTACATGACTTTATTTTGCCTGTAAAAGAGGCCGTTTTTTCGAGCTCCAGTTTTTTCACATCGTCTCGGACAGCCCAGCCGGCATTAGGCCGGAGCTCTCAAGCGCGGAGCAGGTAGATGTACTCAGTAGTACTCCCGGGATCCACCACAACGTGATTAGTATGGTAGAAAATTTGGCTGCGTTCATTAGTGAGTCAAGGGACAATTTGGGTAATCCTGAAATAAAGATTATTATATTATTATATGAAGCCCGCCTCCGGCGGAGACTAGACGATCTCTCAAACCTTCTCATATAGATCTCTCAAACCTTGTCATTGAGCTAAGGCAAGAGGTAACATCATAACGTTGAAGGAGTCCGCCATTACAGACGGCAAAGGCCAACAACGGCAAGAAAACGACCAAGCAAGGAGAGTTCAAAAGCTCATGTACGGGATGACCGCGCATCCGTGACATGACCCCCTAGCCCTGTACACGTACAGACCAACTTTCTGTGAGCCCGGTTCACGAACCGACCCCACAGTCCGACAGTCCAAAGCTTTGGACTTTAAAGCCCCTTGCTCGAGCACGTGTACCAGAGGTGCATCGTGATGAAAGATCGGCAAATAATTCAAACCTGCTGCCCAGCTTTGAAGACGACAACAAGGACAGTGGACTTTGGGAGCTAGTTTGCAGCACAAAGCCCACGGGAAAGCGGAAAGTACTGTTTGTGGGGAACTTACCGAGTGACACGACCACGGAGAAACTCAGTCAGTTCGTCACCACCCGAGCAAGCTCAGCCGAAACTCAAGTCAAAATCCACGAGTGCAAGATCTTCCGGAAGGAAGCCAGATCCTCCGCACGACTCGTACTCAACTCGAAAACGGCTGCGCTGGTCAACTCCAAGGGATTCTGGCCGCGACCTGTGTACTCACGCCAGTGGAATTTTGAGAAGTACCAGCACCTGTCCGACAAGCAATCTCCAGACGATCAACACATGCGCGCGACCGACCAGGAGCCAGTGATAGACATGGATGCCCCGTCTCAGCCCCTCCGCCACCGCTACACCCTCTTCCAGGAAGCAACTAAGCCACAAACAAATATGTCAAGTCTATCGATCTTTCTCACCAATGCATTCGGTCTCCAGAGCAAGTTCGGTGAGCTACAACATGCCCTCCGTCAGCAGACTGTTGACATTGTCATATTAACTGAGACAAAACTCACTGCCGAGAAAATGTCTCCAGCTGAAACAATAATACCCGGATACTGCTCCGCAGTACGCAAGGACCGCAATGCACAATGTGACATGGAGGCGGTGTTGCTGTATGGCTAAAAGCAGGTCTGTGCTTTCGTCACCTTGACACCGTGCCATGTCATGACTTTGAAGTCATCTGGCTTCTTATTGAAACGTGTGATCATCATAAAATTGTATTCCGCACCCTCTACCGGTCTGGGAGCTCAGATATCAGTCTTATTGAGTATCTTGAGGAGACCTTGCTCGCTGTCCGGCACCTCGGTGACTATGTTCTGATCACGGGTGACTTCATTGCCCACAACACCGCTTGGCTGGGCAGCACCAAGACCACTGTTGCTGGGGAAGCCTTAGAGGACTTGTGCGCCTCGCACTACCTCACCCAACATGTCTCCGAACCAACCCACAAGAACAACACACAGGACTTAGTTATATCCGACCTCCCAGGTGCAGCATCTGTCACCACTGGTCCGCCACTTGGACGCTCAGACCATGTCACTATCTTAATGGAGTTCAAGACCGTACGTTCCCGCAAGGAGCAACCGGCCCTAAGAACCGTCTGGCAGTATGCTAGAGCAGACTGGGAAAGGATGCGCGCACATCTTAGCCGCATTAACTGGCCAACTGTCCTATCAAATTAATGACCCTGACGCTGCTTGTGAAGCCCTCACAGGAATTGTGCGTGATGCCATGTCTCAGTTTATTGTGCTTTATTCCCTCCAAGACCATTAAAGTAATGGCCACTGACCCGGTCTGGTGGACACCTGCCTGCCAACAAGCGGTGCACCTAAAGCAACAGGCCTGGAAAGTCTGGAGGCAAGACCCCGATAGCTTGCAACAGAAAGAAACCTTCCTGGCATCCGTTACACATCAGTGTGTGCATGTTCTGCAACATGCTCGACAGCAATGCAAGGAGCGAGCTTCTAGAAAGCTGTCATCTGGCTCCTTGCAAGACAAGCAATGGTGGACAGCTATTAAGCGAGCTGCTGGTGTTAGCCGCCAAAGCGATATACCTGTCCTGGTCGACAGATCTGGACACGAGCACACCACTGCTAGGGAGAAAGCCGAGTGCTTTGCCCAATACTTTGCCATGAAGTGCAGCCTCGGCTCCAACAATTTCTCTGCCTCTGATCAGCTCCCTGCTATGCAACTTGATGCCTCGGCACCTCAGATCACAGCCATCCACTTTCGTCCAGCCAGTGTCCGTCGTCAACTAGCGGCACTAAATCCGCACAAGGCCACTGGCCCCGATGGCATATCAGCTAAGAGTCCTCAAGGAATGCCACAGGGAGCTGGCAGAGCCTGCTGCTCGCTTGTTCTCTTGCTTCTTCAGAGCGGGGCTCCAGCCAGCTTCCTGGAAACTAGGCCATGTGTCCCCCATACACAAGAAGTCCTCCAAGTCAATTGTTTCGAATTATAGACCTGTGTCTCTCCTCAGCATCCTATCGAAAGTAATGGAGAGTATAGTCAATTAGCAGCTTGTCAACTTCTTGGAACGCCACCGTCTGCTGAATACTCGTCAATACGGTTTTCGTCGTGGCACCGGAGCTGCAGACGTCCTGACTGTCCTACAGTATGAGTGGGCCAATGCCATGGCACAAGGTGGAGCTATGCAAGCAGTTGCCGTGGACATAGCAGGGGCTTTTGACAAAGTGTCTCATGCTGGCGTACTTTACCAGGCCCGCCAGCTGGGGATAGGGGGTTCACTGCTCGCATGGCTTACCCACTACCTGCAATGTCGCACCATTAAAGCTGTTGTTCATGGCCAGAGCTCATCGGTGCACCCTATCCAGTCTGGCGTCCCACAAGGTAGTATCCTTGGACCTACATTATTCCTCGTGTACGTAAGCGACATTTCAAGCTGCTTGTCGCATGGCACAAACCTGAACACTTTAGCTGATGATACAACTTTGTACTCCCTCCTTGACCAAGCCTCGAATGCCTCACTACAACGCAACCTAGATGAGCTTCATGCCTGGGGCAAGAGATGGAAGATTGCGTTTGAGCCATCAAAATCGCAAACTATCACTCTGTCGCACCAGCGGAAGGATGCAGTGACTCCCCAGCTGTCATTTGGCGGAACTCCTCTCCCACCAGATGAATCTGTGAAGGTGCTCGGAGTGACGTTTGATTCTAAACTGAGCTACAGACTCCACCTTCGGCAAGTGGCATCACGTGCTAAGCAGCGGCTGGGCCTCCTGCGGAAGGCAGCACCCCTCCTCAGCCACGCGGGCAGGGTGACTGTTTACAAAGGATTCGTCCGGCCAATGCTGGAGTATGCCCCCCTTGCGTGGATGGGATCAGCTCCCTCACACCTGGCCATGCTGAATGCTGTCCAGCTCCGCGCCCTAAATGTCATTGGCCCTGGTACCATTCTTCCCAGCTTCCTTGTTCGGCAAAATGTCTCTGCTGTCTGCCTACTGTACAAACTGATGTGTGGCCATGATCTGCCTCAAGTTGCAGCCATGTGTCCCCCGCCGGCTTTACCGCCACGTCATCGCCGCACACGAGCAGCCCAAGCACAGCACCATCCCCACCAGCTTGAGCTGAATCTCTCGCCACGAGCTCCTGATTACCTTCTGCGCTCTTTCCCATACTGCATCGTGCCAGTGTGGAATAGACTGCCACAGACAATTCTGGACAAGCAGCCAACCCGGAAACACCTGCAGAGCTTCAAGATTGCTGCATACCGTCACCTGCAACAGATTGACTGGTGCTCTGCTAATGACTGGTGCTAGCCATGCACATGTATCACCCTGGCCTGCCATCAGTGGACACAAATCATTATGTTGACCCTCTTCTAAAAGTAGCATTATAGTCATAGCGACGATATGCCGCTGAACTCTTTCTCTCTCTATACTATATATCTCTCCACCTCTTTCACTCTCTTTCCCTCACTCACCCATCTCTCTCTTTCTCTCTCTCTCTTCTTTCCTTTGCACTCTCTCTCTCCCTCTCTCTCTGTCTCTCTCTCTGTCTCTCTCTCTGTCTCTCTCTCTCTCTCTGTCTCTCTCTCTCTCTCTCTGTCTCTCTGTCTGTCTGTCTGTCTCTCTCTCTCTCTGTCTGTCTCTCTCTCTCTCTCTCTCTCTCTCTCTCTCTCTCTCTCTCTCTCTCTCTCTCTCTCTATCTCTCTCTCTCTCTCTCTCTCTCTCTCTCTCTCTCTCTCTGTCTCTTCTTTCTTGTGCACTCTCTCTCTCCCTCTCTCTCACTCACTCTCCCTCTCACTCTCTCTCTCTCTCTCTCTCTCTCTCTCTCTCACTCACTCACTCACTCACTCACTCTCTCTCTCTCTCTCTCTCTCTCTCTCTCTCTCTCTCTCTCTCTCTCTCCGCCATTCCTCTCGCCCCCCCCCCTCTCCATGGTGCTTGCTGTGTACGCCGATCCCGAGACCCTTGGTCGGGGGAGTCCACTGCATCTCGCCAGCGCAGCTCATGTTGCGCCTACCCACCCATTGTTGTCTTTTTTGTTTCGTCTTCATTTTGTCTCCCCTTCTTCCGTAGGTATGTGCAATGTGATAAAAAATAAAATAAATAAAAACTGAAATCCGACCGCTGAGACCGCAAAGACCCAACACGGGATAGTAAAACTAGGAAATAGATACCGCTAGAATGTGAACGCATCGCTCAGGGGTCGGATTTCAGTTGCCACCACTCACTCATACCTGTACTCCGTGCAGGCTGTGGCTGTGCATCACAATCATCATCATAAGCCGAGGGTACACGGGTATGTAGGAGTCTAGGGGTGCGTTTGGTTGGTACCATTGTAGTGACTTCGTACATGCATTTTACAACAGGATCGAACAGCTGGTGCACATGGAGCAGCCTCATGCCAACCAAACGCTACTCCAGAAACAGAGCACATTTTTGTGGAAAAATGTGCCAAACTTGGTGCATTCTTCAAAATGTGTATGGGTCACCATGGTCACTTTGTACGGTACGACGAGTCCAACCCAAAAGCGTATGCACATGATCATTTGGGACCAAAATCGATGTTCCCGCCAGGTTTCACTGTGAAAAAGTGAAACTGCTCGGTCAAGCAGAACATGTTCTGGCCGACCCAGAACAGGTGCAGTCCCAACCAAACGCGCTGTTCTGGTGAATCCTGTTGTAGTTCGTACCAACCAAACGCGCCCTAGGACTATTACACTCATGGTTAGACAGTGTAGAGGGGATTCACACGACAAGCAAATCCACGTGCACCGGAAAGTTGCTATGGTATTTTACCCGTGAACGAGAAAAGTGGCTGAAAAGTGCAAGCGAGCTGGGCCATGGTACGACTCTGGGGGCCCACTTTCAAAATTATCGTGGCGTGCACGAGTACATTTAAACCAAAAAGCGCGAAACACGACTTGATTTTTTACGCGGCTCTTTCAAGCTTAGAACATGATAATTATTTTAACGGTGTTTTGAAAATTTGAAATACCCATGGCTACTGGGCGGTGAAGTAGTAGTAGTAGATTTTATTCCCGTAGCTATGCAGAAGACGTTACTTCAGTAACGTCTGGCGCTAGCCAGGGTCCACACAACTTTAATTTGGTATTTGTGTGTGTGTTTGTTTGTTTGTTTGTTTGTTTGTTTGTGTCACGCCTGGCGCTATCCCGTATCTGTCCCGTATCTGTCCCGTATCTGTGACTACAAAGGCTCTACAGGATTGTATATAACAGCTGTCCACAATATTTGCGGGCTCCTGTATCTGTCCCGTACCGTACCAATATTCGTCGTATTATGCATACGACTCCCTGATGTAGAGTGGGATTTGGAAAGAAATAGGGAGACGAGGAGGAAATTAAATTAGAATAGACGCCGATTAGGTGATAGGATGCGTCAGCATAAACATACTTTGGAAGAGAGATCCCGTCGTCTCCAAAATAAGCGTGAACGAGCGATTCAGTGCCGGTCACAGGAAACGTCGGAAGAGAGATCCCGTCGACTCCAGAACCCCCGTGATCGGAAGAGTCCGGCGGTACCAGGCAACGTCAGGAAAGACATCCCGTTGAGTCCAGAACGCCCGTGATCGGCAGAGTCTAAGCCGGTCCTAGGAAACGTCAGGACAGACATCCCGTCGAGTCCAGAACGCCCGTGATCGGCAGAGTCAGGGCCGGTCCCAGTAAACGTCAGGACAGACATCCCGTCGACGCGCAGAAAAACTAAATCTGCAGCCTCTTTTGCCGTCGAACAGGATACGTATTTATATAGGAGACTGTAAAGTTATGTAATGTCCAAATTTCGACGTGAGCAGCAGGTCACTCGCGTTGATTTTTTCGACGTGCGAGCCAAATAACGCGAGCCGAACTTTCGCGTCGCAGACATCCCGTCGACGCGCAGAAAAACTAAATCTGCAGCCTCTTTTGCCGTCGGACAGGATACGTATTTTAGGAGACTGTAAAGTTATGTAATGTGCTCCACAAGCAACCATGCATTCGGCGTCGTCATTGGCTCAACAGGTCAATGTACATGTATTACTACAAAAAGGCCAGAAAATCCGATTCCTGTATTAAAATCAACTAATGATCGCTGGCGATTTAATTTCGCTGATTTCGCCGCTTGGTACCAACCGGCCAAAGTAAATCGCAGGCCAACGTTTGTCATATAGGCAAATGATGCATGATTGAGCAATGGATGCATGTGAGAGCAAAAATACCGATCGATTTCAAATTTGACGTGAAACTGCGCGTCACGTCGGAAATAACGTGCATCTTAACCTCTCTAATCGAGAGGTTTCTATTTCTCATCGGCCAAAATTTGTTGATTTACAATATAAGGAGATAAAAATTAAAGAAGGAGCAAAACAAAAGTAGATGATTATTAGAGAAACAACAATCCGCAATAAATTCTGCAAATACTTTTGCCTAACTCATAATATTCAAACCGATTGAAACGTTTTTGCAATACAGTGATGTGGCCAATCAACGGAAAAAGACAATTCCATCAGTTCTTATCACATGTACGATGAGCTAGGCAAAAAAGCTAAAAGCATAGCGTAGGGCCCTGAGCTTCCAAGCTCTCTCGTTATTTTACTAGGGGAGCCCCAACAGGTGTTGCCTTCTTTACTGGGAACCCTACATATATAGTGAAGCATTCAAAAATGCAAACGTGCCTGTCGTCGATTTTTTTGAGATGCCTCTTTTACGGGCGAACAAAATAAGACGTAGAGCATGATGTCAAAGAAAAAAAGGCCCAACCCAGCCCTGCCAGTTATGAGGGCTTACGGGGATCGCCATGGCAAATAATAAAAATAAAATTGCGCACGTTTGGGCTCTCCGCCTTCTCTGTGAAATAATAAGGGGCCAGTAGTTTGTATGGCGGCGAAAAGCTCGCCAAGGGGCTGGAGACACACATGTACATGTCTTTAG
Organism: Sycon ciliatum; assembly: GCF_964019385.1. Lineage (NCBI taxonomy): Eukaryota > Metazoa > Porifera > Calcarea > Leucosolenida > Sycettidae > Sycon > Sycon ciliatum. Next base: position 11,924,606 of record NC_088652.1, read on the forward strand.
TTCAACGGTCCTGCAAGGAAACACGTGCCTCGGCTACTACTACAGACGCGGGGTCCCTGGTGGCACGGTGTGCGGATGAGGATCTTACCCCACGAAGGCACATCACGATAGCTCGGACTAATGCAAAGCTTAGCTTGCAGTGAAGCCATGCCATCGTGACGGAGTACGACTCCTTCAGCTTGTCAGATAGCATGCTGGCAAGATGCTTGAACAGGGCCGATGCACACTTGCTAGTGCCACCAGTGGCTGACAGCACTCCTGGTACGAATGTGGCGCGGTCAACCTCAAGCAGACGCTGCTCATACCTCCGGTGTTTCTCCTTCTCATGACGTGCATACACTGAGGAAACTGAGGCAGCGCGATTTGAGGCAGCATAGGGGTTGAAAACCCTTATATCAAGAAAGGTGCGCTCAAATCGGTCACCCCAGATTCCATTGGCGAGACGAGCCTGATCAGGGGTCGTTGTGGACAGAAGCTGGAATTTCTCTCCAGTGACTGGCTGCAGCATCGGTTCTGTGCACACACCGTGCGTGACCTGACGCAGAACATCAGCCGTGAGGTCTCGAATCTCATTGTGGCGAATACTGCGGAAGCCCCCAGTACTGCAGGACAAGGCATGGGTGACGTCAAAGTTTCCATGGCCACATCGCATCCTGATGGCAGGCGTACTCATGGTACTGGTGTCCACCCGTACCGGAGACAGAGGGCATCGCGAAACTCCGCCTTGGACAAACGAAATCCATGGATGGCTAGAGGGTGGCAAGTCAGCCAGCTAGAGGAAGACTTCATGGCTGCCAGGAGGTTGGTTCGCAAAGTCGTACGTACCTCTGCCTTCATGCGAAGAACCTGCGCCGCGGTACCATCAAGGGAGGAATTGGGCGATTAGTTTCTCCAACAGGGATGTCGTGATCTTGCGTGAATTGCGGTAGTTGCCGCCCATAGATGTCGGGTCAGTGATGCCAAGACCACCATGGCGACATGGGAAGGCCAGCAGTGCACGCTCCTGAGAAGACGGTGGCGCGTGGCCTGTCAGAGCTGGGATCAGGATGTCCCGAATCACGTCTTCAAGACGACCAAACAGCACAGGGGCATCCTCAAGGGTTCTTGAGAGAAAGGACCACCGCGGCTGTAGTCCCTGAATGAAGGCACTGTAGGCTGCCTGAGGTTGAGTCGATACAAAATCAGCCAGACGACGAATCTGCTGGACCCAGTCGGTGTCCTCAACCAGGGAGTCGTACTCAAACTACAGTCCATTCAGAAAAAAATGAACTTCTAGCTTTTGGCCATAAATGGGTCAAACGTTGAGTTTTTTTAGAATTTTTTTCTGCAATCCCATATGGAATCCTCTTCCAATTATGTTTCTGAAGTTTTTTTGTCCAAAAAGCAAGCCATAGCAAATTGGGAAAAACCATCAAAATCCAGGCCGTTTGACCCCGCCTGCAACAGTGCATTCTGCGGTTCGAACCCCAGTTCAGGCACCCTTGTAGCGACCTGACTCACTCAATTACGTCATTCTACAAACGCATGCGCAAGAAATAAAATCATTCTCTTTGGTCACAACTTCTTCGTTGTCCGGTTGGCCAAAGTAGCCGTCGTCTAGGGCCCGACGTAAAACCCTAAATTGGTGACCCCTGACGCTGCGCTCTTCGGAGTTTTGAGCATGCCATCCCTGAGCTCGGCCCGCCGCAGTTTCCTGCTCGCCTCAACTCTCGGGATCCCGTCAATCGCCGGCTGTTGACGTAAAACTTGAGCCTCACCACCACTGGATCCGCCTCGGAGCTGCTGTGGCCCCTGCCACCCTCCCCGGCCCACCTGGATACCCCGCTATCCTGCCACGGCATCGTCCAGTCGTCGTCGTCCGTATTCGTCCTGGCCTAAAGCTGGAAATTGGCCACCTCCACCCGTCGTACCAGCTCACTCACTGTGCACGCACGCAGGCACACGCCCGGCACCGGACCCCATGGAGCTGCGCTCGCCTCCATCTGTCCCCGCCTCAGTCGGCACGCCTCGCCCCAGTGCAGCGCTCCTGCTGGTACCCCGCCAAGCCTGCAACATGCAGCCGCCTCTGACATGATAATACTCCTCTGTCACGCGTACATTTCCTTTCTTTCCGCCTCTGACACGATAACACTCCTCTGTCACGCGTACATTTCCTCTTTTCTTTCTTTCTGCCTCTGACATGCTCTCCACCTCTGTCACGTTAACACACCTCTGACACGTTAACCCGCCTCTGTCATGCATCTCTCTCATTTCCGCTTTCTGCATTTTTGATTTTGTTTCGGCCTTTGTTGCCACGTCTCAAACAAATTTCATACACGCAGCGCTCTCACCTGTACATAATGTTGTATCATATTATTATATTTTTTGCCGTTCCGCCTTGTACATGCTGCGCTTTCCTTTCTCTTCTCTTTCTTGTTTCTTGTTTATCGTGCTTCGCTCCTCCCGACCTCACCACTGGCGGGGGAGTACTGTAGCGACCTGACTCACTCAATTACGTCATTCTACAAACGCATGCGCAAGAAATAAAATCATTCTCTTTGGTCACAACTTCTTCGTTGTCCGGTTGGCCAAAGTAGCCGTCGTCTAGGGCCCGACGTAAAACCCTAAACCCTTTTTGGACCCTTTTTCAAATTTCAAAGTTCGCAGCACTGCACTGTGTACGATGAAATCACGAAAAATCGCCAAATACGGGAGCTCGCCAGAGCCAGGACCCATCTTTTTATGAATGGACTGTAGGGAGGTGACGTCATGACACGGCACAGAAATCCGTGTCACAGGGGTTGACTCGCACCCGTGACCCCTCGTTGTTATTTTTGGAATAGTTCAGTCCAGTCCAGTCCGAAAGGTCATACTCGGATCGACTCGCCTTCTGTACTTCACCTCCAAGGGTGCAACGCAAGACCCGCAAAGTATGATTTTTCTCTGGGGAACGATTTTGCCATTGATCAAGTTTTTATAGGAGTGCTGAAGCATACTACCAAGAGTAGATAAACAAGAGTGTGCAACTCGCGGATGGGTTGGCCCACGGCGGAATTTTTTGTTGACGTAATCTTTTCGACGACGCACGCGCTGCGAGCCTTTTTGTTTGGAGAGGTTTCCCTCGTGCACTTGTACTTGGCCGGGCTTTACACTACATCGGTCGGTGCCCAGCACGTGCTCTTCTGTATATACCGTGCTCTCACACTGCTCTGCGGCCGGCAAAGTCCGCGTTTCTCTGAAAAAAGGTGACGTCAACAAAAAATTCCGCCGTGGGCGGGGGTATATCTGCAGATTGTGCAGGAGAGATCCTGAGTTGCACACTCTTGCTTGTTTATCTACTCTTGATACTACGATTGCTGAGACGTCCCGAGCACGCTTGTTCAGGTTCTCTATTTTTGACGAGCCGGTCCTACAGCCCCTACATTGTATCTAACGACGTAGGAGCTGACAATGTAAGAGGATTTCCCTGGAAATAATGATGATAGTGGTGTGACTGCTGCAGGAAAAATGCTGGCTGTTTATGACAGTATGACTAGCTGTACAATGTAGCTCTCTTGTATGGTACTTAACCCCTGCTATAAATGTGTTGTTTAGGAAGACTGGTGTATTGTGCAAGTCATAAAGAAGAAATGGGGCAGATACACGACTTACAATTTTCAAAAACCAGCTTCGTGTTATGTCTAATTTGTGTCAAAATCGTAATATTTAGACATGACAATATCATTGGCTGTACTTCTCTAACATGGTACATAACCCCTGCTATAAATGTGTTATTTAGGCAGACTGGACCATTGTGCAAGTCATAAAGAAGAAATGGGGCAGATATACGACTTACATTTTTCAAAACCTGGCTTCGTGTTATGTGTAATTTGTGTCAAAATTGTAGTATTTCAACATGACAATATCACTGGCTGTACTTCTCTTATATGGTACTTAACCCCTGCTAGAAATGTGTTGTTTAGGAAGACTGGTGTATTGTGCAAGTCATAAAGAAGAAATGGGGCAGATACACGACTTACAATTTTCAAAAACCAGCTTCGTGTTCTGTCTAATTTGTGTCAATTTTTAGTATTCGGATTAACCTAGGATACGACTCTGAACAGTTCTGAACAGTTACCGTAACACTACACGCTGTCTCATAACTGCTGCTGTTGCCATCACTGCTATCAAGTAGTTCGGACATGGCAGGAGGTAAACAAATTGCTGGTATTCTTTCAAAGAATATTGGCGAGTGATGGGCTGTAAACGAAATGTGCTGCCTCAATAATTTCAAAAACTAGACACCCATGCTGCACGCTTGGAGGTGAAGTACAGAAGGCGAGTCGATCCGAGTATGACCTTTCGGACTGGACTGGACTGAACTAGGGACCTTTCGCACCCCGCGTACGGATACGAAACGAATGCTGATTCGTCACCTGGGTTCGAGGATTCGTCAGAGTCCCTGCGGAGAACTCGTTTTCACGAATGGAAGCCTCTTCATTCGTGGCACGCTCCGAATCCGTCAGGTACACATTTATTTGGATAAATACACATGTTTTGCAAAGGTACACATTTTTCCCTTGATTCCATGATCCATGCACGTGTGCGTGTAAAAACCCGTGCGCCAAACTACCGGCGCCCGCGGCCGTATTCGTAGTTGCCATGCACATTTGCATGACGACTCGCGAAACCTGAAATCTGTTTTCAACGAAACGATTACGAGCCGAATCAAACTTTCGTTTCGCATTCGTTTCGTAGCAAATGCGAAAGGTCCCTACTATTCCAAAATAACAACGAGGGGTCACGGGTGCGAGTCAACCCCTGTGACACGGATTTCTGTGCCGTGTCACCTCCCTAGTTTGAGTACGACTCCCTGTTAGCAACGTACTCTTCCACAAAGGACGGTGTCGGTGTGCCAAGGGCTGCTCCTAGATGACGACAACCATCCTTCTCAACAGGGAGTATTGTACTACTCCCTGCACTGAAGTGTCGCTGAAACCGACACCTCAGGTCGGCGGAGATGCTCCAGTTTCACCACCACAGTTGCGTCTGCAACCACCTCTATCATGCAGTATTCTGTTCTCGAGGTTCGTGGTTTCTCTAAAAAAAAAAAGTGACGACGGGCAGTGGAATCCGTTCCTGCCCGTCGCCACTTGACGACGGGCAGTGGATCCAGTCAAGAGTTCACATGGTTCATGGGGGTTATGAACTCTTGATCCAGTTTCATCACCTTTGACTTGTTTGAGCAGGCAGGACCGCGCTTTCCAGCCCGCGCTGTTTGATCTGTCATTGGTCAACTCCAAGGCGACGATCACGTGACATACGGGAAGGCTGGACTCTTTCTACACGAGGCTACAGACTACAGTACAAGTCAGCTACCAGGGAGTCGTAAAATACCGGGAGGCGACACGAGATGCACAACCGCGTCGGATGATTGCCTCAGCTCGGGCACGAGTGCTGAGACCTCACGCGCTGCATGGCGAGGGACTTCCCATGAGGTCAAAGCGGCGCAGGTCATGCAAAAGGACGCGTTCGCTGTTTGGTCCAAAAAATTTGAAGAAAACTCAATAAAATTATCCTGCACACAACGAATCCAGTGTCAGCAGTTCGTTTTGTTTTTCTAAGTAATAATACTTTGTGCCTTGGCCTTCGAAGTAAAGGATGATGGAGCTTGACAGAGATGACTGCCAAAGTGATGAGTCCACCGTGGAAGATGTAGATGACGCCACGTATTCACTTGGTGACCTGAGTTGTGGGGATGTTCAGCTGTGGGCTACAGGTGAGATTCTTTCGTTTGCATGTTTTTGTCTCTTCCTTGTGGACACGAATGTATAATCTGTAGCATACCTAAGTGCCCGAACTGACCCGATAAATTAGGTGGTCGACACCATCCTTTTCATCCTAGTCTGCCCACGATGCATTGTCTGTTCACTGTGACAGGATATTTATTGAAGTCCTGAAAATTTACGTGTGTACCTAGTATGTATCATCACCGTAGATGATGTAAACCTCCATCCTCAAACCATACTTTGTCTATGTGCAGATCGATGTAAGAGTGGTAGTGCCATCATGGTGTACAGGCCTATGGAAGGTGCAGTGATCCATGGAATTTGCAAACTGCTGACAATGAGACAGGCGAGTGTTACTGAGGCGACGGAGTCATTCCTGCATGTTATTATGACACGGTTACACAAGGCATCAGGTACTGCAAATCTGCTACGCCAGGAAGTGTGCCAGCTGAAGGCATGCAAGGGTGCTGATATTTCGCAAGCATGGCAACAAATGCTGTCCGTCATCGCAACAGCTATTCCCGAAGTGAAAATCAATTGTGAAGGTCAGTGCGTTTTGCATGCATGTTGGAAAAAAATTGGCTTCTGACTAGGTATGCAGACTAGGTATGCAAACGCTGGCTTTTGAATACTAGTACAGTCTCTGCAACCACCAGTCCTTATATGTTGTCTTTTTCTTTTCTCTTCTTCAGATTTGGAAGTTACATCTGCAGTGCTAGCGAATCTGATAAGCTACCTGCATGCCACGGCTGCCGCTGCTATCAGGAAAGCGTCAATAGCACCATCCAAAGCTGCTGAAGCCATCCCCGAACCGGTGATTGACAATTTGTCTCACCTTGCTGAAAAGTACCATGGTGGTTGGTGCTTGGTGGCCGTGCGGCGTGAGCTGGAAGGAGCAAGGTGTCGCAACGACAACTTGCTGCAGCTTATACCTTTATTTGGCAAGGATGCCGTGACAAGCCTTCAGCCTTGTTTGGAGAATTCAGGTGGCCCGGCGTGGCTCGGAAGCTCTGTATAAGACACCATACGTCACAGATAAAAACAACTGAACCAGTGATATGTGAATTTTGCGCTTGTGTGTGTGTGTGTGTGTGCTTCTGTGATAAGTGGTATAAGCAGTCCACAGGGTATTCACCTTGAGTGCATTCGCCGATAGTGTGACTTTCGTCGCACAGAACCTTCTTCAGTTGGTCAGGTGACTCGGCGTGGCTCGGAAGCTCTGTATAAGACAAAATACGACACAGATAAAAACAACTGAACCAGTGATATGTGGATTTTGCGTTTGTGTGTGCACGAGCATGCATGTGTGTGTGTGTGTGTGTGTGTGTGTGTGTGTGTGTGTGTGTATGTGTGCTTGTGTGTATGCTACTGTGATAAGCGGTACAAGCAGTATACAGGATATTGACGGGTATTCACCTTGAGTGCATTCGCCGATAGTGTGACTTTCGTCGCAGAGAACTTTGCTCAGTCGGTGAGGCGACTCGGCCTTACGTTTCCTGAAGGCAATGTGTTCAGAACAGTTATGAACAGCTATGAACAGTTAAGAAATGACAAATATTGTTTGCAGTTCATGGGCCATATAGATGTGAAACACTTTGAATGCAGAAGAATGAGGATAGTGGCATCAAATACTGCATGGATTCTGTTTGATATGCTACTTTTTTTTCCCTTCCATGGAAAGGTGAGTACATCGTCGAACTTCATCTCGAAACTTCACACAAACCTAGAATGGAACTTGGACAACATGAAGGGGCCATGGGCATGGTGTGTTTAGTGGAGAACTATTCCGAAAACAGGGTGTCATTCGCATTGACTCAATTCAAATTTGAGTACATTTCGTGAATAACTTACCTTGACATTCCGTCGTCTCCAAAGCAGTGAACTTCCAAAAAAAATTAAAAGCCACGGCTCAACCTAAGGTAATGCGTGGTACGTATCAGAAGCAACCAGCTTTCGCTCTGGAGATCCAGAATAGCCTCGAAGCATATAGCAAAAACAATTGAGAAAAAGAAGATGACGACGACGTTTCAATCACGCTTCAAATTTCGCGGGTCGAGTGCGGCAATCCTCGGATCGTGAAATGTGTGGCGTGTCGCCTCCCGGTATTTTACGACTCCCTGTCAGCTACAGTATCAGGTAGACTGTAGCTACGAACCCGGTACCCGGACCTTGTACCCATGCGAGGAGTCATAAAATCCCCTGGTTGAACCATTTTTACCTGTACTGCTGCCGCCGTGCCGGTAGCTGTGTACAAAAATTTTGTAGCTGTTCGACATGTCGACAAGCTTCTTTGCCGGAAAATGTTGTAACGGTCACACGGCGGCATCGTCGTACGCGTCGTACGAATACAGAGTTCACTTTTCTTTGAACCCAGCTTGGCGGCAGGAAGCCGCGACAATTGAATTTCGAAAGAACTGGACAACACAGCCACAGCGCTCTCCAGTAATCTAGTTGAATTTATCCAGATTACCAGAAGGTTGCTTGGATTTTGTGAGCTTCATGCCACCTTCCGTCGAAGAGGCTGTGGCTTATTTCTAGTCCGTAACGACAGCCTTCTGTTTGTAATGACATACCAACTGTTCGTAATATCTTTCAACGTCATCGAATAGCCGTTAGGGTTGCGGAGTGCATCAACTTTCTTCTCTATCAAGTGCCGCTTTTTTCGTCCAGTATCGTAAGAGCGCGGCGGGGCTAGCTGGAGTGGACACTGACCAAGCTACACATATCTCTATCGTGAAAGAAGGCGCAGTTTGTAAGCCGAATCCCACCACCTTTGCCTAGGACTTTCCACCAGTTCGACCCGGCTCCAGTCCAGGTGAGCTTACTGCTTGCGTATGTCATGTTTGTAGGGGCATAGGAAAGGCGTATTCGAAAATCCCAGCCCACTGTATCTACATGGTCGTGTGCGCACACCTTTACTGATATCGGTCCGCAATAGCAGAGCTCAGTTTTAGTAACAAAGGTCCCGGCTGTGGGGCGAAGCAGTTGACCTACGTTGGTCTGTTGTGGCGTGTGTGTGTGTGGGGGGGGGGGGGGGGGGGGGTCGCTTGGAAGCTGGCCATAAAGCAGAATGCAATCTCTGTGAACTTACTTGACCAAGGACAATCAATCAGAAAAGCAAATGTGTGAACCATTCGCATGTCACCTGCAACCCGTGTCGTAAGCAACGTGAACCATAAAGACACTAAGGTTGCGTTCTTAAATTCTCTAGCTTCTAGGAGAAGAAGAAAAGAGAAGTCGAAGAAACTGGGATTCTTCAAGAACGGGTCTCGAAGAATTCGGAGATATTTTGCAGATGTCAAGCAAAATGAAGCGCCAAAGGGGCCGCGGTCTTGAGTGCCACGAATATAGTATGCGCTGTGCGTATACGAAAAGGGAAATGCGTACACTCATGATCAACACGTGGCTTTTAGCCTAGTTCGCATGCGCTGATCCCAAACCGCGGGAATCTCCAAGTTTCAACCCCCTCTGAAGCATGGAGAGCTTGGAGAGCTTTGGAGAGCCTCCTAAAAATCGGAGAGGATAAAAGAACAGCTCTCGAACTTTTCGGAGAGTCTCCAACTTTTCCGAGAGGATTTAAGAACGCACCCTAATTATCCACCTCGCGTTGGTGCGTGTCTTTTGCAAGAGCCCTGGATTTGAAATACGTGGCATGGCGCAAGGCGTGCAACACGCACATGCGCGCACACACACACGCACACACACACACACACACACACACACGCACACACACATATATACACACGCACACACACGCACACAAACACACACACGGATGCTACAAATACGTCTTCACTAGCAGTGGCACTTACGCCCAGTTGCTCGACCTGCGTTGCTTTTAACGGTTGTTACTTCGTCCTCTCTCCTGAACTGTCGTCGTATGCGGGTGAATTGCAACCAAAAGAATACTAGTACTCTAGGGGAGACGTGCAAATGGAACCAAAAAAATACAGCCCTGCTGCATTGGAAATCAACTGACCTAAGGGGCCGTCCGTAATTATCGATCTTTTTCACGGAGAGAAATTAAAAGTTTCGTCTATGGGTGGGTGGGTTGAGGAGAGTTTCGTTTTGAAAATTATTCATAGCTGAAACATCAATCCATTTTAGCTGTCAAGTCAATATATTTTTCGTTGAAGTGGTGGGTGGGCGGGGAAGGCTTATAACTACACTTTTTCGTTCCATGAAAATTATCGATAATGCCCCTTTCGGTGCTTGCATAATTCAGAGGTGGTAATGCTTTCTGACGTTTCTGTGTTCCTTTCTGTTGAAAGCCTGCTATGCAATTTTTTTAATCTTTGCCTGTGAGCTGTGATCATTGTAAAAAAAAAAAAGTTTTCTACCCGACAATCGCTCTAGTGAATGTAAAGTAAACTTCCGCAGAGTGTACTTCCAGATGTCGTAAAATTCGTACTTTCTAGCCTTCGCACTGTGTATCTCCTGAGGCAAACGGGCTTTTGTTGCATAACGTAGGCTCCTCTAACCATTTAGGAAACATCACTTCTAACTCCAAACTCGGAAACGGTCTCTGTAGTGTATATTTTTATTAATTTGAATCGCAGTAAAGAGACCGCGTTTGGAGTTGAGAAGTGAGGTTTCCTAAATGTGCAAGTGGCTGCGTTCGAGTAATAATAGTAGTAGTAAATACCATCCGTGTAAAGCAGTTCTGACCTGACTTGCGTTGCGTCGTAGTGTTGCAGGTTCAACTGTTGTGGTCATGTAGCTCATGTTGCGTAGCCACATGGTGTAAACCTATGCGACTATGACCGGCAGGCGCATGCACAGTAGCACTACGTTGCAGGTACGATGATCTTCCTGCCCCTGTGCACATGCATATGATATGTCACACTTGATTTGCCGCGTGTAAGAAATATCAGAAATAGGAATAGAAAGTCGTTTTCCAAGCACCCACGCTATAACCGATACCTACTGTACCATAGTGGTTTGTACTAAAGCCTGTCTCGGGTAGAAGCCTTTTTTTAATACAAGCCTGATTTTCATATGCACAAATACCTGATTGGAATAGAAGTCTGACTCGAATAAAAGCCTAGCACTGACATTGGCTCCTACAGGAATAGGCCTGGCTTTAACACGCGGCATTACGGTATGTGAGGCCTGTGTTGCATTGAGCCAACTTGCTTGGGTTTAGTACAGTAAAACCTGTCAAGGCGACCACTCGGCTAAGGTAACCACCGGTCTTAGAAGACCACAGAAACCAGGACCAAGGGGTGCTCTTTCCAGTCAAATTACCCTGGATACGGAGACCACCTGGTAACAGAGACCACCTTGTGAAGGTCCCTTGAGCGGCGGTCGTCTTAGACAGGTCTCACTGTAGTCTAAAGTGGAATGAGAGGCCTGTGTCCCTGGACCCATATGCACGTATTGAAAAAGGACTGGATGGTCACTCGTATAGGGGTGGAAACACGGCAAAGGCAATTGGCCCTAGTTGGGTGGAAATGCTTTATGATCATGCATGCTTTCTTTACTGGTGTGTGTGTGTGTGCATGTGCGTACACCTGTGTATGCGTGTGAATTTGAATGCGTGCTCTCGCCTGTGCTTGTGATTTTGTGTTCTCGCGCCAGCTACAGGTTGCATTCACCACGCCTGTCTGTATTCTCGTCTTGCGGCTGGAGAGAGCCCCGCACCACATGGCATTGCACCGCGGGCCCTCGTCGTCCTCCCAGCGGTCCTCTGATCGCATCTATTCATGGCCACTAACCGTCCTGGTTGTCGGCCTGATTGGCGCCTGTGCTGGTGACTATGACGACACTCCTCCCACCTATTCGTCTTCGTTTCCTGCTGCCGACTCGCTCCCTGGTGTTAAAGCGAATCCGGCAAATACCACAGAACCCGTTCCCGGCTGGCTGTGTAAGTCCGGTAGCTGCCCCGGGTGTGACGATGGGGCGAGAACACTGGCAAACAGAATTATTGCAGGGATGAAACAATCACTGAAAATTGGCCATCGATCGCCTATATGTGTTTTGCACTATTATTGCGGTTATATGAAGGTGTTCAATTACGGTGAAATAGTGACTTTTGAGTGGCTTGGCCTGCCTGCTTTACCAACATATTGGTGGCCGAAAAGCCTTCCCAGTACTGGATGAGCACAGTTTGCAGCCGATAACGAGTACATGACGAAGAATCGGCATGTTGTTTTCACCTAATGAAGTTTGCTGATTCGGATCTCCCAATTACTGTGACCGTTATCCATGCAACCCATCACATCTTTTACAAGTACTAGGAGGCGTTTTATAATTGACGTGCTTTCCGGCCATAGTAAAGTCATGGCTCTTGTGCCGTGCCTCTCCGCTTCTTAGCTGGTGCCTCGGTCAGGCCGTCAGCTCGTCGCACCTGCTAGCAATAGTGGCGGTGTCGTCTGCAACACGATAAAAATATCAACGTCCAATCCTTTCTTCTCATTTTTTCACACGTCGCTTTACGTTTTCTATCCCCCACTGGGTCCATTGTTATTGGTCTTTGCCTGTTCTGACTCGCACTATATGTATAAAATATACACCAGCAACAGCAAAATACGAACTGAACGCTAACTACGGTACTGTGGGATGCCGGCGAACGGAGCGCTGAAGAACGGAACGCTGCAGGCTATAGTTTCATCAGCGCACGGCATAGCAATGAATACGCGGTGACTCGACTGCGCATAGACTGTAGTACATGTACAAGGAACTGATAACGGTCTAGGCTACAGTCCATTCATTGCAAACTGGTACCCTGACTTTTTGCTGTCTCCCGCACATAGTTGTAGATGTCGTGAAAATAACAGTACACCCTGCATTGTGTGACCCGTGCAATTACTCCTTGCCACATTTTGAGGCCAGAAAAGTTCAAGAGCAGGGAAATAGAAATTCAGCCAGGCTTTACAAAATTAGGACAGGCATGCCATGGCAACATGTATGGAGAAGCAGATCCCAAAGAACGCAAACCCAGGTTTTTTGAGATTTAAAGTGGTTTTTGATCCTCAATTCGGTAGACTGCATGTACAATCAAGTTTTCTGGATGCAATGGTGTTTGCTTCTTTGCAGATCTTAAAACAATACACTGAGCGTCTCATCCTACGGTTTCGGCATACACTCCAGCTCACGTACACGTCCAGTTCGTGTAACTGTCCTGCAGGGGAGTTGTTCATGCCCCATTGGCTCTCTACCTTTCTCATTTTACCGGTATGTGCGTTTTGTCGTTTTAATCCCCATCCCTACACAGCCGTGGCCAGCTACTACGAGTGCAAGGTCGGGCGGAAGAGCATACACTTCTATCAGCCACGCCGCGATTATGTCGCGGAGAATACGGACGGCCCTGGCCAGGAGTACTGCGCCGATCTCAATCGCGGCTCCCACTACCGGCCCATGCACCTGGTGTACAAGGAGGACGCCGAGACCGACGACTGCATGGAGCAGGCGTTTGCCAAGTTTGCGCGCCACGCGCTCACCGGTGAACTGCTGCTCGGCAAGCATCGCATCGCCATGGCCAGCAGGTCAGCGCCCAACCGTCTGGCCGTGTTCATCTCACGCGTCTACCAGGCCAGCATCGTACCCAGCGACTACCGGCTTGATGGCCCGGTAGCCCGTCAGGAGTGGCAATCCCTGAGATTCATCTGCTCGTGTGAGTTCCGTAACCAATGTTCTCTCTCTGTTGTTGTTGTTGTTGTTGTTGTTGATGTTTTTTGTTTGTTTCACCAATTGGGCCATTTGGAGTGACAGTCCCTGAGGTTCATCTGCTCGTGTGAGTTCCGAAACCAATGGTGGTACTCTGTTCTATTGATTTTTTTGCAGCATATCGCGTATTAAATTTAATTATCCAGATTGCATACTGTAAAACTTTCGCGAGCAGGGTCGAATCGCGAAAGTTCGACACGCGAACATGAAATTTGTACTATTACGTACTATGCGATGCGTCGATGATCGATCGTTTTGCAACAAATCTGTACAGTACATGCGCATGCATCACTCACTGCACTGACTGCACATTCACAGCGCTGATCGATGCTTGTACGGCCGGCTATGTCCAACCAAAGCGCGCAGCTGTTGCAACGACGGGTTACGTACCAACACCAGTCTTGCAAGTAACAAACATTACTTGTCGTTGGAGTACGGCGACTTCGTCAGGCGAAATTACTGGTCAGTCGGCGACACGCATTTTTCACAAAATGTTGCGTTTCACCTGCTGGGAGAGTATGCGTGTACTCGAGACTCATCCTGAGCACGTTTTTTTCTTCTTTTTTTCAGCTCCAGTATAGCTGGATTTTTCATTGCAAAGCCGTCCTCGATTGTTGTGTTCGTTGTTCAAACGAAGTGGACATTCAATCATGAAGGCAGAGGGCATAGGAGCCTGATTGGAGTTTCTCGTGGCATAGGACGGCCACACAGAGACACTTTGGGATTTTCTGAATATAAAATACCGTACGCACGATGCTGAGATCAATTTGTGCGATATCAAATTGTTTGTGATCTACCACATCCGCAGAACGGGATCCAAACACAAGCTTACCGACGGTTAGGCTGCCGACCTGACTGGACAACTGATCCCTGGCTTCACCAGATGCCAGAAGTCGGACACCATGTCCTTTGCTGCGACGTCCATCTCCAAAAAGAACTCCATCTTCGCCGTGAAAAGGCTTGAAATACTCAATATTCAACCGAGATTCGCGGTCTCACCCTTCCTCGGATCGAATCATTTTTTGTTGTAGCAGTTGCAGGGCAGATCCCCGCCACTACTTCAACAGAAGATGGCTCCAAAGCATGCCTGGAACAGGCCATATCGAGGTTGCAAGCCACCCCTCTCAGCACTTTTTTTTGAAGAAATTCGAAATTTCAATGGTGGAAGATATACTATGAAGAGAATTTCAAAAAGTATGTTTCGCGGAGCGATCGCTCAACCTACGTCATTCAAACTTTGCAGAATGGTTCAGACGTACATGCTAGGCATGGAACCACAGAAGATGATATCATAGATGACACACAGAGTCACACACACAGCAGATTCGTGTGCACAGATACTAAATTAGTGGACGTCGTCATCTTCTTCCCGCTGATCTCAAATGTACTATGACGTGCTATTTCGCCTGACGGAACCACACAAAAATAAAACGATCGACTGGAGAATTTCTCAGTGTTGTGGAGAGTGTTGTTGAACTTCTTGGAGCGTTTGGCCAGCTTGCTGTTGCGTAGATTTTAGTGTTGTACTGCTCGAAGAAGTCTTCTGAATTTTATCGCGATGAGTATCGCAGTGGCTCAGCAGTTCGAAGAGAAAGTCTTCCGATGATCCCTCTTCGAACGTGCCATCCTTTCTCCCAGTACTAGTACTTACCTTATGGTTCTCTTTGATGCCTTGATTCCTTCTTACATTCCTTGATTCCTTCTTTCCTTCTTTGATTTCTTCTCTCATTCTTCATGCACTCTGCGCCCAGCACTCCGAGGCTTCGTAAAGTAAAATTCTTTGATTTTCGGTGGAAAGTAAAAATCGCTAAAATTAATCGCCGCTAACTGGTCCAGTTTGCCAAAACGCTAAATTTAGCCGCCGCGAAAGTTTGTCGTTTTACAGTACTTGTAAGACCGAGGGACTGAAAAGGGAAAAGTCTAAAGAAATTAAATATATTGACTGCCACTAGTGTGTGTTTGTGTGTGTGTGTGTGTGTGCGCGCGTGTGTGCATGTGTGTGTGTGTGTGTGTGTGTATGTGCATGTTTGTGTGCGGGTGTGCGTATGTATATGTGTGTATGTATGTGCATGTATGTGTGCGGGTGTGTATGTATGTATGTGTGTGTGCACGTGCGTGCATGTGTGTATGCATACCCATGCGGGTGTTCGAGTACAGACACCAGTGCGAGCTGCACACTGGAAGGAAACAGTTACACTCACTCGATGTTCGTTGCGCCGCCTAACACTCCCAACTGCCGGGCGGACGCCGAACGGATGTCCGTGCTAATGTTTGTAAATGACCCGGTCTGTGTACTGGCTCTACGAGAGCTCTACCCACCGGCCACCCCGTCCCTCAGTGAGTGGGCGATCAACCCACCGGTGCGCGTGGACTATAAAGGGTACTGCTTAGCCATCGTCGGCACAGCCACCGAAGGTGATAATCGGCATTATGTGAAGTCCACACCGTACAGTTGCACCAATTCAATCTTCCCTACTCTCCCTACACTCTGCGCCTGTGAGTAACACATCTTCCGTATTTCCCCGAATATAAGTCGCACGTTTTTACACTAACATTCAGGGGTTAGGGGGGGGGGGGACTTACTATCGAGCATGACTTACTACGTACTGACGTGAATATACCCAAACTGGCTCAAACCTGAAAATGGGTTGCGACTTGCAATCAAGTGCGATGTATAATGCGGTACGTACTTGTTCCCTTCCCCATCACGTGCGCTTAACCCACCTCGCTGTTTTCTGCATACGGTAAAGTGAGAGACTTTCGCTGATTTTTGCGACCACCCATTCGCGAATAGAAATAGAAATCGCCGCGAACTGCTCTGTAAATGGATTGTAGACCCCACACATTTTCTATATACAATTTCTACCAGGGTTCGCAGCGAAGTTTGGAAGTCTGGAAAAAGTTTGGATTTTATAATTCAATTTTCCAGGTCTGGAAAAAGTTTTGAAAAGGCGCTCCTTTTGGAATAGTTTGGAAAAAGTTTTGAATTTCGAGTTTTTGGCCGTGGATGTGCTGCACTCCTGCAGTGCAAGTGGCCGTTTTTGACTACCGCGATAGAAGACGTGCTGGCGATGAATTCCCTTGCTATTTTCGGGGGCTCTAGCTGCTGAAGGCGATGCCATTGCAATGTACCTTGGTGAATTTGTTGATGGTAGTGGTACTAGGGAGGATTTTACTACTCCCTGGTTGTACTCGTAGTGGAGAAGACAGTCATGCAGAAGAGATTCATAATTTATTTTTCCTGCACGAGTGGGTTTGGAAATTCTTGAAATTGGTTTGGAAAAAGTTTGGAATTTTGTGTGCTTGGTTGGCTGCGAACCCTGTAATCTACATGCCAGTAGGTGAACGCAGTGGGACTTCTAATAAATCGGACATGTCCATTTCGAGTTTCGAATTATCAGATAGTGTTATGTGAAAATGGTATTGATTAGGCCATGTTCGAATTCTCAGGATTCCACCTGTATACACGGTGATTCAACTGAGCATAGGCAGCCGTACCTGAAGAGTATAGAATGATGCAAAAATGCCACTGGTGCCAAACAATATGAACAATTGAGATTTTCAGCTCAGCGCAATCGAAAGGTCTAGGGTCATCTTCAGGCAAAAATCTGACCAGGACCACATCAAATTGATGGTGACCAAATACGAAATCAGATACAAGCCGCACATAAAGTGAATCACATCCGAACAGTGACAAACATTTGATATGCTGCGTTTTGCATCCAGACTCTTCATAGGTTCTGTACAGTCCACTCATTGGAAACTGGCACCCTAACTTTTTGGTGTCTCCCGCACATAGTTGTTGATATCGTGAAAACAACATTACACCCTGCATTGTGTGACCCGTGCAATTCCTCCTTGCCACATTTGAGACCAGAAAAGTCCAAGAACAGGGAAATAGAAATTCAGCCAGGTTTTACAAATTAGCACAGGTATGCCATGGCAAATTGTAAGGAGAAGCAGATCCCAAACCCAGATTATTGAGATTTAAAGTGGGTTTTTGATCCTCAATTCGGCCCAAGTCAGACTTTCAAAGGCCAGCGGGACTGTTCCGATGAATGGACTGTAGGAATGGCCTAGGAAGTGAAGTGATCCTGACCTCCCCTCACTTATTCTTCGGCACCGAGGAGTACGGTATTGCGGGTTGATAGCGTGCTCTGAATGGAGTTGAAATGTAGCGTTGCGGGCGTGCAACGGCCCAGCGCGAATCTACATTCGCTGTTCGAATGCTCTCTAACTTTGCTTTTCCATCCGCACTCTTCATCTGTGTCGTTGCTTAGCGCGATCAAAGAAAGTTAATGGGCGTCCAGGAAATACGTCAATGATCCACCGCAGCGCGTTGAGTGGCGCTCCACAATTGTTCATGGGTGTAGTGACCAAAACAGGAATTGCGGACTATCTCTGGTCTCCTCCGTTAAATTATGGCGCAACTGACGCCATACTTGTGGACTGTGTATTTACACTGGATACTACATATCAAGGTAACAGGAGTTTCCTGAAGGCACCCGAGCGAAGAACTGCTGATCTCAAAATTCCCTATTCAAAGGTTGGTGGATAATTTCAAACCCGGTCTTCAATCTGTCTGCTCGTCCTACTTTTCCGTTGCCTCCTGCTGGTCTCTCTCTCTCTCTCTCTCTCTCTCTCTCTCTCTCTCTCTCTCTCTCTCTCTCTCTCTCTCTCTCTCTCTCTCTCTCTCTCTCTCTCTTGCCCTCAGCATGTACACACATGTGCGCACTGTTATCGACAAGCGATGCTGCTATTAAGGAGGCTCCGAACAGTTGCGCGGCGCAGTGTAAAAAGGGCACCTTGAGAATCTGTTTTTTGCCGCGAGATTCAAAAAATATCGTGTTCCATGCAGAAACAAGCTGTTGTTCAGAAAGAAGTGTTTTGATTCTCTGTGGGCCTAAAGTGCCTGGTGACACCATCAAAACTGTCTATTATCGGTTTCCTTTGGGCTCAAGGATCACAGAAAGCCACAAAAATCAATATGTCCATGGACAAAATGTTGCAGGCTGAACCATTTCACAATTCAGCTCCCGATGGAAATTTCGGTACCCGTAATTTCGAGAAAGTGGCTCACCAAGGGCAAAACCAAGACACAGTCTATCTTGTGTACCCAAGATACCTCCAAATGTGGTTCTTAAACACATGATGAAGAAAATACTTAGTATCCTCCTTCCAGGAGGCTTCTTTGGGTCAAAAACCAATTTTTTACCATTTTTTTGCCGACAATAAAGAATTTGTACACTCACTAAATCCACCAGAATACCTCTTATATGCCTGGTGACCCTACCTAAAAACTATACCAAATTGAAGAGACATCACTCCACCATTCTATGCATAAAAACAGGGTGTCCATGGACCTTTAAGTTTTACTTCTTTAAGTGGGAGCCTCCTTAAAGGAGAGAGTTCCGTGATCAGTTTGCACATGTTTGACTTTGTGTACTTGTTTGAAACCTGTCTGTTTATCTCCCTATGAACTACAGTGGATATACCGAAGTGCTATTGAGAATTTATCAAGCCCACAAGTGTCAGTACCCTCTTTTACTAGCGGCTTTCAGGAATGCCACCTCCGCACACGTTATGCAGACGGCACGTGGGGGGAAACGAGCAACAAATATAAAATCGGGCTTGGACCTAGTAAGTAAAAACGATTTTCTCGAAGCCCACGCGCGGCTCGACATTTCAGGTGTAACCTATGCATGAGCTGACCTGGCTGCATGCATGTTACATTGTACTTTGAGCAGAGTTTGCGTTTGAAACATTTTGTTGTTGTTCCGTGATACTGGAGTTTTAACTCCGCAAAACGTCCATTCGAACGCAAGCGAGCTGCTCTATCTGTTTTTTTACTGTCGTCTGAGCAATCTTGGCCACTGAGTGTTTCACGCAAGTACAGCTGTGCTCCTTGAAATCCGACACGAAAGTGCACATCTAGCGCCGTCAACTTGCACTCGCCCCCGGCCCTGGAAGTGGTACGAATGCGGCTGAACGTACACGTGTATGTGTACATGCTCCTCGCCATTGACAACATGCGACAAAACTGCACCAATGCCGTACGGTGAGGCATCACAGCTCACAATAATTGGTAGTTTAGGGTCGTAATGCACACGGACGGGTAAGTCAACGAGCAGCTTCTTGCTACTCTCGAATGCGGACTGTTGACGATGAGACCAGTCCCAACTCTTGGAAGACAATAGTTCATACAACAGAGCAAGTACTGAGCTCAGGTTAGGAATGAACTTGTGGTAGTAGTTGATTAGTCCGAGGTAGCTTCTCAGCTCTTGGACGTTGGTAGGAGCCCTTGCATCAATGACATCTTGGTTGGCTTAATTCCAGATGCATCGATGATGTGACCTAAGAATGTCACAGAGGACCTTGCAAATGAACATTTGGTGCGGTTCAAACGCAATCCAGCTGCGTTGAGACGTTCCAGAACCATGTTCAGATGTTTATCGTGTTCTTCATGAGTTGTGCCAGAGACAAGGATGTCATCCAAGTAGATCACGACCATTGGTATTCCAGCTAGCAATTGGTCGAGCGTACGTTGCAATATGCTCGGGGCCGAAGACACACCAAAAGGCAGCAAATTGAAGAGAAAAAAACTGTGGTAGATTTGGTGTCACATGTTTGTTTCGTCTTGGTCGCTGTGGCACGCGTCATTGGTTGGTGGTGTTGTGCGCATGCGCGAAACTGTGTGAGCTAGTCTTTGGTCTGTCGTCTTGTCTTTTCCGTGTTCTTGTTTATTCGTCAATAAAAAGAGTGTAAAAAGGCAGTCCAGTGGTGGCGGTTGAGCTGAGGCAGGATGGAGAAGTAATGTTAGACTCACGACTACAACAAAACGAAGCGAACGCGCATGCCAGTCATTCAAAGCTGGAAATAACTAAGAATAGACAATCTCACTATCTACTGCATAAAAGGGGCTGTGAACGGAGGAAAGGGAAGGAAGAAAGAAAAACAAAAACATCAGCACAAAAATACCGTAAAATGGTCTCTACGTGTCCTTTGGACACAATAGGGAGGTTTAGTTCCCACGTAACGGAAACGCGTATGTCGGTGATCCACGTAAAGTGCATGAAGGGTACCCACGTTGCAATGTTGTGTTTAGTCATACGGAACAAACAAAAGCATGAAGCGAAAGGCCCAAACCTGGTCAAAGACGAAGCTACCCGGGCCTAAGAAGCTCATCCAATATTTTGATTTCGTGCTTCGAAAACCTCTTCAGCTGAGCACCCTCACAGCTTGCACAATGCGCTCGATTCTGATTTTCACCCACGTTCTGGCGGAACGTGGGTGAGCCTCCATATACGGTATGTCGTGAATCAGAAAGCGTCTGTTCGTAGGTCACTGAGTATCACGTGGTACACACACGTAAAGTACCCACGGATTACGTGGGACTTAACCTCCCTATTGTCCCATAGCAGCAGCAGTTATCCATAAGCAGCTCTGGCCTTCTCTGTAAGGGTCATCTGATGGCCAGAACGGGGTTTCGTGCCATCATGAAACCGCTTGGGGAAACTCACTGGCTGGTGGACTGGTCTGACCCCCGCAGACATCGCTAGGAGAAACGGCCGTTTGGTTTCACTTAGCAAGTCAACTTAATTCAGTCGTACACATTATGATACCAGCTATGTAGACAGTATTGTCATGGACTGTGAGCTCTCACGTAGTACCCACAAGTGAACTGAGGGTGCGTTCCTATTTTCTTGCTTCTCGGAGAAATTTCTCCTGGAAGTCGAAGAAACTGGGATTATGTAGGAACTTGTCTCGAAAAATCCGTAGATTTTTGCATTATGGGAAGCGCCGAATATGAGAAAAGTTGCCCTGGAAAAAGCCAGCGGCCATGTTTCATGCATCGGTGTCATTGTTCACGTGTATCTGCCTTTGGATCACCTCTGCAGCCTTTACACACGGAAGGCACACAGGAGTTCAACAGAGTATGTCGCAACTCCCAGTTTCTTGCACAATACAGCACTGTAGAGTGGAAAACTTTAGCTAGAGATTAAATTTCGCTATTTTCGCGACCACCTCACATTCGCGAATATAAATCACCGCAAACTGCTCTTTACACTGATTGTTGACAATAAAAGATCCAAATGAAGAGATACTATCGCCACAGCTTCTCATTCAAGAAAACGCAAACTTTGCACACCGTGAATAGCAGTACAGTTCGCATGTAGCCCACGGGTGAGATCATCCATGGGGCTAGCGCGTCTGTGGGTACAAGAGTTAGAGAAATATAAACGAGAGTACATGTACACCCTCTCCATTCTGTTCTTGCATTGAACATCACCTCGATTCTACCATGAGCCTAGGCACGAGGAATATAATTACTGTGTGTCCGCATCTTTAAAGCCATGGAGGTATATTAAAATTGTAAAGCCAGTCTCACAGAGGCTGTGCGCCTTAACCTGCAATAGTGCTCAAATGCCCGGAATGGGCAGAGCGTAGTACGCAAGAGGTACACAAAAGGAAATAAATAGGGCTGTTTCTTGTTGTTACTTAGAGTTTCATGGCAAGAACCAATCATCAGACAACATATTAGAAAAAAAGCGCAGGTATATGAAGGCAAGCAGAGGAGATAGAATAATTCAGTGCAGATAATATGATAATCAACACCTCCCAGAGGCAGTACGCTCTGACGTGCCAGAATCAACATCTCAAGGTGCTGGATGCACATGGTGAAACATGAACACGCACACTCATCCACGCACACATCGTCTCACACTAATCCACACACACACATCGTCTCATACTCATACCAAGAGTAGATAAACAAGAGTGTGCAACTCGCGGATGGGTTGGCCCACGGCGGAATTTTTTGTTGACGTAATCTTTTCGACGACGCACGCGCTGCGAGCCTTTTGGAGAGTTTTCCCTCGTGCACTTGGCTGGGCTTTACACTACAAGGTCGGTGCCCAGCACGTGCTCTCACACTGCTCTGCGGCAAAGCCGCGTTTCTCTGAAAAAGGTGACGTAAACAAAAAATTCCGCCGTGGGCGGGGGTATCTGCAGATTGTGCAGGAGAGATCCGGAGTTGCACACTCTTGTTTATCTACTCTTGCTCATACTCATCCACACACACACACACACCGTCTCACACTAATCTACACACACACACACACACCGTCTCACACACTCCACACTCCCGCATTATCGCACCTAAACACACGCACACGCACACACACACACACACACACACACACACACACACACACACACACACACACACACACACTGGATTCTGATGGTTCTGTGGTATTCATCTTGAGAAAGAAATGACATCCGGCTGCTTGACAACACTCTATATACTTCCTTTGTGCAATTATGTGTACTAGTGCCCCAATTTGCTGTGATGAGCCCTGTCCGCTGGCTAATGGGGTACCTTTGTCTATCATTTTGTGCATGTATAGGTATGCGGTGCGGCGTGCGTGCATGGGGCTGACTTTGTGTCTGTTGCTGAACTTGTGTTTCAGGACTTCACGTCTACATATCCGCTCAATCACCTGGTCAGTTGGTCAGACTTGACCTGCGCCCTTGTGAATATAATCAGTTGTATGACCAATCCAGCTCTTTCAGTCAACTCTATCAAACATACTATAATCAGATGAATCGCAAATACGATCCGGGTTTCTTTAGGTATCCCGGAACGAACTATCCAAGGTTCAATGATCTTGCCAAGTTCACGAATTATTTTTTTGGTAAAGATTTGTTCCGTGTGTCAGCGCCACTCAAGGAGCCTCTGCCGCGCGGCGGCGCCATCTACGACTTTGGACAGTATCTAACTCCTGGCTTTCAGCGAATTCCACTGCTCCTGGGCAACGATATGACTTCATATCATATTCGATGGCTTTCTTTCGACCCAGCTCAGGTTAACGGGAGTGTGATCCGTTGTGCAACACAAGACACCATCGTCAACGAGCAGGTTGTGATGGAGAAGCGTAAGTAGGGCAGGGTTTGTTTGTTTAGCTTTATTTTACTTCACCAGAAGCATAGGCAAAATCTGCCTTCTCACTGGGCGTATTGCCGCAGTTCTCGCAAAAATGATGAAGATAGTGATAATGATAAGAAAAGGAGGAAGAGGAAAATACAAAGCACAAAGAGAAGACGGAAACAAATCAATGAGTGAGTACTACAAGTAACGGATTTGATGAGGTGTTTACTTTTTGAGCTGCTTTTCGTACTCACTATTCAGGAGAGGGCTTCATTTTTCACTGACTTTTAGAAACTGGGGGGCACTATTTGAGATAGGGCGCTATTCAAGAGAGGGCGAGTACGGTATGTCCCGAATATTAGTTGACTTGCAGTACTTGCCCAGTTGTAGAACACGCATGGAATCGGCTGGTCTGTAGATCTACTTGACACGGGTGCAGTCGTTCAGTGCAGCCAGTGAACATGGGATCAGAAGCGGTTTCAAGGCTGAGTCGCGTCCTTACATTGTACCAGGATATTCTTTACTGTACTGGCCATGGGAAAAAATCAAAAAATCATGGGGAGAAATTGCTTTTTAGAAAAGATTTTGCGCGAGGACGGATTGATTTGATGCCCACAGAGAATCCACAGGCATGTACAATACTCGCCAAAACATCCGGATGATGCTGCACATGGTAGTCGACTACGATGCATCCAGCATTGGCCGTATTTTTCGCCATATTTGAATTCTTTTTCTCACGATAGCACCCTCGCCAATAAGAGATAAGTTTACGAGAAGGTGAGATGCTGTGGGTTGGCCTGTGGGTTATGGAGTTGGAAAGTAATTTACGTCATTTTGAATTTTACAAGTATGGGAGAGGGTGAGCGCTGCAGGAGCAAATTGAGTTAAGGAGGCTCCAACCCTTTGGGGGTGATTTTTTTCTTCATAAACCCCCTCCTTTTTGTGGATGAGTGTGCTCTATATCATCCCATGTTACTCCACAAAAAAATTCAGGGTGTGTTTCCGTGGAGATAAGGCTGTTTGAGGTGTATTTCTAGGGGTGGGTGTATTTATCGATTTCGGCCTAAATTTGCTTGTTTTGCGGTCATATTTCAGATTTACCAGTTGTCTGGCTTCTCTTTGTGATTGCAAGTCCTTTCACACATCACAGTGGAGCATTTGAGCAAGAAAATCTGGCAATCAGCATGGACTACTCAGAAAAATAGTAATTTTGGTACAAAAATGAACTTCGCAGAAATGCCCGTCCGCAAAGTACAATTGGGTGCACAGCTTCATATTTTCTTCATGGACATGCCCTTTTTATTTTATTTTTGGGATCCTCATACTTCATAGAAACTAGAAATATATAATTTTAGGGGGGTTACCGTGCATTTTAGACCTCCACAAATAAAAATAGGACAGAAAATTGGCCGATTTTCCACCATTCTTGGAATTGCTATTTTTCAGGTAAGGTGATCATTCTAAGCATTCCTTGTGGTATTACTCCAATTTTTTGTGTCAAAAGCATTGAATGGTCCCCCAGATTGTTATAGTATACATGGAGACTAGATGAGGCCATGGTTCCTGGGCTTTTTAGCCCTTGATCTGGATATCGGCATGATCCATGCACAACGTTATTCATGATCCAGGCCGAGGCCTACTGACCCTGAAAGCAGTTCAGACCAGCTTTGCATCACAATTGCAATATTTCACTCCTAGTATTTCTCATAAAACAACAGGCAAAGAGCTTGAGGAGGATAACAATTATTATATTCTGGGGGGGGGGGGGGGGCAGTTTCATGTTTGTAGTACATGTACAATGTAGATGCAGCTTCAACTCAATATTGGCAATGAACGACTGCTAGTAATTGTAGCACCCATTAGGTATAATCATAACACTATTCCCAATAACATGGAACAACCACAAGTGTATGTGGGTGCATGCGCATTGCACACATTGATACATACTAGTACATGTACGCTTCCATGCACATGCTCACAAACAAGTACCCCTTGCACACACAAAAACATGTACGTCATATACGCGCACCCGCAATAGCATACACCCACATGCAAAATGCATGCTCTTGAGCTTAGTTACCATATTCTGCTGTCCATGCACTTGTGCACATGTGCGCGCGCGCACACACACAACATGCACTGCGCGCGCGCACACACACACACACAACATGTAGGCTCACACGCGTGCCTGCGTATGTGCATGCACATAGTGCTTATGGGTACAGGTGCATGCATTCATCATAATAGAACTGGTGCGAGTAGTGTAGGAATATTTTCAAATCACTGGTGCTGTACAACACAACATTTAGAAAATACTTCACACTCTGACAATAAATAGTACTGCAAAACAACATACTCAATTTTCAGTGCTGCATTTCATTCAAGTGGACGCAGGTGATGACTTACTGCTGGCGACGTTGGCAGCTGACAGGTCACAGCTTTCGTAAATAGCCCAAGTCACTGAGCAGTAGCTCACCAACGATTTACCACTCACTCAAGACTGCAATGTTTTCAGCGTAGCAATATATTTCGCCACTTGAAGTGGATTAGAAGTGGATCCACATACCAGAGTCTGTGCACCCACTTCAATCTCTCTCTCCAAAACGCGCTTACAGTAGGTTTTGGTCCCTGGTGTTACACAGCCATCGAGACGCTTGGCTCCGTTCTCCTTGGTCATTTTTTCGTCAAGCAAAATTATTCAGGATCTCGAGAAATCTTGTTTGAAAGCAGGTCGGGAGGTAACGTCACGAATGCTAGCAGGGAGGGCATTATCTGTCCACTCGTATTGTGCCTGCAAACAGGGACGTGCAAACTCCAAATTGGTGTGCAGAGGGATAGGTCCATGAGCCTCACTTGTGTTCATTGACTAGCAACATATGCAGAATCCAGGCTCTCACGTCCTCTTCCCCCCCCCCCCCCACACACACACAGACGCATACACAGAACATGGAGACTCCCTCGATTTAGGCTATTAAAGGCCTGCGGAGAGGCCATCAGTACAAAAACAAGAAGGTGTGAAATGTATTTTTTTGCAATTCCAATTTTCTCTCTCTCCTGTTCTGGTGTTCCTACAGTCAACGTCTTCGAGGCCCAGATTGGGGAGCCATTGGTGGTTCCGATGATATGTCATCGAAACTTTTGGCAAAAAGACACTCACTGGTTCAGCCACCAATCCAAGACGGTTGTCCCCCAGAACAATGGTCGCATTCGCTTCGACGTTGCGAATTACATTGACCAGCTTCTTCATGTGGATAACTTCCAGGTAGCAGATAATAACTCCGTCTACTTCTGTTGCCATAAAGACAGCTGTTCCTCAGCGCCGGCCGATGTCGGAAAATTCGATTCCTCAAACTTCCTGTTTCAGGTCACCTTGCGGACTCGAGGTATGTTACGGGGTTGTGCCACAAGTCTCTTGGCAGGGGAGGGCATGGGGGGGGGGGGGGTAGTAGGTGCAGGTTAATGAGTTCGATCCTATTTTGCTGTTCATTCCGACGCACATACGTATGTGCCAATCGAACTGTCATGAAGCGTTCTCCAATACTCAGAATAGATATATTGTGGTATTCGTCCTAGATGACACCCAGGCTCTGAGCCCGTACTATTATGGGATCCTAGATGACGCCCAGGCTCTGAGCCCGTACTATTATGGGATCCTAGATGACACCCAGGCTCTGAGCCCGTACTATTATGGGATCCTAGATGGCACCCAGGCTCTGAGCCCGTACTATTATGGGATCCTAGATGACACCCAGGCTCTGAGCCCGCACTATTACGGGATGAGTGCATTGATGAGAATTTGTAGGATGCATGTATGTTCAAATGATCGTCACTGTTACTGTTGCCACTGTCCTGTCCCTGTTGTCACGTGTGCTTGTTCATGCCATTGTTATACAGTTCAGCACGATGTTGTAGCGCAAATGCAGCTTGGCGACGGAATCTCATCTCTTTTTGTCATAGTCCCCGTTCACACCTTGTTTTCAGGCACATTGCTTCTTTTTGTGTGTGTGTGTGTGTGTGTGTGTGTGTGTGTGTGTGTGTGTGTCTTTTGTTACACGTGTGTGAGTGTTGGTGTGATTCGGAGTGTGAGCTTGTGTGAGCGTGAGTATGAGTGTGTGTCTCAGTGTTTTGGCATGTGCGTGGTTATGTGTGTGCCTGTGCCGAAAGGATGGTGCAATTTTATCACGTATGGTGTAGTTTCGTTCCACTTTGTGTTGCCTGATATCGGTCCACCTCACTTGTTTTTCTCCTCAATCCTGATGATGGCTCCTGGCCGAACATTTGATGAGATATAATCAGACATAATTTGAGATAATTTGCAGCGAAGAGACCACTTGATTTGAAGATGGTGTGTAAGGTTTTTCATCTTATACTACAGTCCATTTCGAAACTATAGACGCGTACCTAGGCAAAAACCGTTATGCCAGCATCTATACCACATAAAATCTGTGATCACTTTGTGCATAAATTTTTCCAAATTGGGCGTCTGTTATCCAATCCTTTAGAAACTATATGAGAGTAATTGTGGAGCGATCCTGAGCAATATTCCGAAAACTATTCTCAAATTTGAAATATTTCAAAAACCCTACGCGTCTATAGTTTTGAAATGCACTGTAAGATGGTCAAACTTTGACTATCTTAGTATAAGTCGTAATGAATTGTGAAAAATAGGGTAGATGGCCGTGATGCCGAGACCTCATGTCGGCAGAGCCATCAATGTCCCACCATCACTGCTGCATCTCGGTGCAGCCCCTTCTCAGTAGTTGTCACGTTTGTCCTTGTCTCAGTACCATTGTCTTTCTGTATTATTTATGAGTTGGGTATGTGAACATAGTAAAACAAAAACAAAAAAAAACAAAAAAATGTGTGTATTTTGGTGACAAAAAATCCCGCTACGGCTTATACTCAGGAAAAAAATGATTGCAATAACGGAACCTTGCTTCCGCTGTTGATTTGCGGAACCTTGCTTCCGCTGTTGATCTGTGGAACCTTGCTTCCGCTGTTGATCTGCGGAACCTTGCTTCCGCTGTTGATCTGCGGAACCTTGCTTTCGCTGTTGATCTGCGGAACCTTGCTTCCGCTGTTGCTCTTCGGAACCTTGCTTCCGCTGTTGATCTGTGGATTCTATTTCGTCGTCAGGTCTATCCGTCAGTGTGTACATGCAGGAACACATGACTCTGTGCACTGGGTTGTACTTTTTGTTTGTTGTCCGGGGGCAGCTGGTGTGCTTCGTGTCGGGCAAGGTCTGACTGTACATGTACACAAATCACTCTCTGTGCTGTGTGTTTTGTGTGTGCGTGTGTGTGTGTCTGTGTGCATGCGTGCGCGTGTGTGTACGTATGCATGCGTATGCGTGCTCAGCGCCACCCGTGACACCCAGTATCCTGGGCGTGGCTAGCTATCCGTCGGCGACTAGCGTGGTCCTATCGGGCACATCACAAGTGGATGGCGATCGCGGACGATACTTTCTCTTATCCTGCACTGGTTACACGTTTTCTGGGCCCGATAGTAAGCCAGTACCGTTCTCTGCAAAGGTCAGTTGCCAACAGAACACCAATGCTTCGATCAAACTACGTGGCTGTACAGCAAGTCACCAACAATTGGTGTGAGCTACGCTGGGTATTTCTCACTAGCCGAAACTCACAATTTAGTTTTAAAGGGGAAGTCCGGTGAAAAAATATATTTCTGGTCCCGTAGTGTTTGGGGTGCCGAGTCGAATGGTCTTTGTCTGAGGAGGCTGTGGTTCATGGTTCGTCAGTTACGCCCAGCCGAACATGCATTGATTCCAATGGTGATGGTCCAAGGTTGATCGGAGCAGCCATTCCCGAGTTACACCAGCTTGAAGTTTGCAGTATATTTGGTGACATTGATGACGATGACGTCATTAACCCTTTCCGGGTTTATGGCGAGTATACTCGTCATGCAGACCCCATCGTGTCTGGGCAATGACGAGTATACTCGCGCTATACTTTTTGTACAGTCCACGTTCCGTACGCACTGATAGATCACTGTACAAACAGCCATAACTCTGGAACGCATTATCGCATCACCATGATCATTGGAACGGTCTTGGAAAGGGCTTTCCAGGGGTGTTTCGGTGCGGCGATAGCTCAACAAAATGATCAAGCGGAGATAAATTGAACGCGCGATTTCGATTTGAACAATTTTCTTACTTTCTGTCTGGTGATTATTGGGATTTTCAAGTC
This sequence comes from Sycon ciliatum, assembly GCF_964019385.1. Taxonomy (NCBI): domain Eukaryota; kingdom Metazoa; phylum Porifera; class Calcarea; order Leucosolenida; family Sycettidae; genus Sycon; species Sycon ciliatum. The sequence goes on from NC_088652.1 coordinate 11,954,155, forward strand.
ATTCAAGGGGATTTCCCAATGACGTGTCAAAAGCAACATGACATATGAGTACATCTTTTGAATCGCTTGAATCTCACCAATTCGATGCAGTTCGAATCGTAGTTCTACGTTGAGTATGAGCCCCAAACCGAAGGAAGTAGTTGTGCGTGGTCTTGATGCCAACCTGGAGCACGGTAGAGACACTGTTGGCGAGGCTACAGTCCATTCATTGGAAACTGGCACCATAACTTTTTGGTGTCTCCTGCACATAGTTGTAGATATTGTGAAAACAACAACAGTACATCCTGCATTGTGTGACCCATGCAATTACTTCTTGCCACATTTGAGGCCAGAAAAGTCGAAGGACAGGGAAATAGAAATAGGTTTTACAAAATTGGGACAGGTATACCATAGCAAAATGTATGGAGGAGCAGATCCAAGACCCAGATTTTTGAGGTTTAAAGTGGGGTTTTGATCCTCAATTCGGCCCCAATCGGACTTTAAGAAGCCAGCGGGACAGTTTCCGATGAATGGACTGTAGGGGCCTCCTTGGGGTGCTGTATGCTCTGAAAATACGTGGAGGATGACGAGCAGGAAAAGAGCTTTCCAGTAAGCCATGCATTGTGAAAATGCGTTGAGAAAGAAATGTTGTGACAATGGACCGATTGCCATTTGTACAGATCCACGAAATCCCGTAGACCCGGTAGGTTGTTCATTGTGTGCTATGCATGCGCATTTGACCTTTTTAGCGTCATAATTCAATGACCAGCAATCGCTTTTCCAGCTTCTTCACTTTGGTTAGAACTATTGACAAGCTAGATCTTTGTCAGAAAAAAGGTTTTCGTATGAAATGCCTTCAGGCCCCATCTCTTAGTGGAAATAGCAGAAAACACAAAAGGGTCCTGCACATTCAACACCCTACCGGGTCTACGGGATTCTAAGGGATTTCGTGGATCTGTACAAATGGCAATCGGTCGATTTGTTTGTTGCTATCTCCAATTGTACTGATGCACTGAATTTCAGTGCCAGGCGTAGTAAATGCACTGTGACCCTGAAAGGGTTAACTTGCCCAGACTAGGCCAGATTTATGACGTCAGAGACATAGACTTTGTATGGGAGTTTTTACAACAATAGCCGAAAGGCACCATGGTGCAAACGCCAGCAAGAAATAGCGGGGGTACATAACAATTGCAGTCAAAAGCAGTGGACATGGGGCAGAAGCAACTAAACCGACCAAGGGCCTCGGTATCAACACTGCTCATCAACACTGCTCATCAACACTGCTCATCAACACTGCTCATGCGCGTCGAACAGAACAAAGAGATATATGAAAACGAAGCGTTTGTCGTCGTCCTTCAGTTCTTTCTGTTATGCGGTTTTGCTATGCTCAGATCCGTGCCAATGTAACCGATGGTCTTAAGGTCCCCAACGACTGGAATCTCACTGTCACAGGCTTGACGCCGAGTTCGGCCTACGTATGTACCGCGAAGGCAGGACATTACAAGGCCTTGTCTGAATCGGGGAACGCGTTCCGCTTCACGACGGCACCGCGTAAGTACTATCCACCAGGCAACTCACTTACTACAGTGTGTGTGTGGGGGGGGGGGGGGTGCGTCTGTGCACGGTTCTAGGTCAAAATAGTGGGGGGGGGGGGGCGGGCGGGCAGGAGAAACAGTGACCCGGTAATCCATTTTTGCATTTTCCAAAATTGTCTTGCCATGTGAAATGCAACGTACAGGAGTCACCCCTCATCCCCCACCCCGACTTTGTTGTCATGTTGCCAGTCATGATTGTTCGCTTGTCGTTCTGACGTTTCGTGTCGATATGGGTCTTGAATATCATTTTGTGTCTTTCTGTCACGTGTTTGTGTACGTGTGTGTGTAAGTGTGTGCGTGTACGTGTGTGCATATGTTGGTGGTCGCACACGCTCGCGTGTGTGTACATGCTCTTGTGCACCTGCGTGTGTTTTTGTGTGGGGGCGTGCGCGTGTGTCTATGGCTATGCAGAGTACAAGGCGTATATGCGTCCAAATGAAGTCCGGACCGATTTCTGTCCGTTTGGCTTTATTGTGTACGACGTTAAAACCAACCTGCCCTGGGATCACGTCCAGCGGTACAGTGTACAGCTTCGACCGGACCACAGCAACGGCGTCGCTAAGAACCAGATCGTCATGACGTTTGGTCCTCGGAACAATGGCACGCACGTGCGTTGCGGCACAGCCAACGTCACCAAGTTTGAGATAATCTACGTTGCACGAGGTATGACGCGCATCTTTCCCTAGGCCCTTGTGGACCCGAGTGGCTGATTGTGTTCATGCAGATTCGCAAAGCCTTTTCTCTCTGACTCAAACGGCTCACATTTTTGACCTCACTGATGTTGCCAGTGGTCGTAGATCTTGTGTATTGTTTGCTGTCTCGTGCCTACGGTTGGGAATCATGTGTGTATTTTATTTTTTTATTTTATTTGTTTACTATGTTCACATACCCGGCTCGTAAATAATAATGAAAGACAATGGTACTGAGACTGTGTGTGTATGTGTGTGTGTGTATGTGTGTGTGTGTGTGTGTGTGTGTGTGTGTATTTGTGTACATTGGCGTGTTCTTTTTTTTGTGGCCTGTGCGCATGCATTCTTGTTCAGACTTTTGCACTCCGTTTAACAGCAGCGCGGGCAGTACCCTTGGGGAGCGCGAGATCAAGTTGAAGCTGGGCGGAACGTACACAGCAGCATGCCGCAGTGGCTATCAGGTATGCAGTGGGCGTAGCTGCTCCCCCTTTCGGGCGGGTGCACGGCCGCACACTTGTACAGTAAAACCTGTCAAGGTGACCACTTCGAAAAGACGACCACCTATCCTGTAAGACCACAGGAACCAGAACCAAGGGATGCTCTCTCCAGTCAATTGACCCTGGATAAGGAGGCCACATGTTGAAGGTCCCTTGAGCGGGCGTCCTAGACAGGTTTCCCTCTATGTGTGGGATGGCTGGTGCATGTCATTATGTGCATTCTGAACTTGGGTGGATTTGGGGGGGGGGGGGGGGGCATGCACATTACTCGCCTGGGTGATACTAACCTTTTCGATCAGCTCCAGTCTACATTGTCTCTGCTTCGCTCTCGATTTCTTTTCTGGCTATGAAATGAAGAGTAACGTTCGACTATTCTGTTGCCGGATAAGATCCCTTTACCCAAATTTCGAGAAGGAATTGGAGTTGTGAGCTCCACCGCCAGTGCTGAACACATGTAATTTAGGTTGGCTTTTACCACTTAACTCAGCTGTGAATTCAACGTCAGAGAATAGGTCAACTGGCATTTCAATCAGAGTAGACACCTCCAACACACTGGGGAAAGTTAGAACACTCGTTCGTTCACTTGATGAACATTCGCTGTAGGAACTTCCATTTGTAGAGAATCATGACATTCGTTCCAGCACTGATTTCATTACAGAGGCTAAGCTGCGCACGTTCTGTTTGACGTGATGCGCAACTTCACGTCAAATGGGTCGACATTTGGGGTAATACGCCAACTTTCCACACGAGATGCAGCTCATTCGCGTAGCCAAATAACGTGAGCGGAACTTCCACGTCATGTCAAAATAACATGCAGCTTAACTTCTCCAAGGGGCCGGTCACATTGAGGGAACAATCCTCTGGAATTTAATTTCGTCTTTTTCGTCCAAGGAGCATTTGGACTAAATTAAATGCCGGACTGATGTCGATTTGTCCAGCTTTTCAATACACGCTTATGGTCCATGGACAAAATTTACAACCGGACGAACTCCGTTTCTTTGGAGTTGGACGAAATTATTTACCGACAAAATTTGCTGCCAGTACAGTACACTGAGCAGCTATTCAACACGAGCGTTGTTTGGACTGTTTTTGTGTAGATCCTCGGCGCGCACACAGTCACCTGCCGGAACTTCACGCTGAGCAACGAGGCACCGCTGTGCGTGCCGGTCACCTGCGACGTCTACTCCCAGCCGTCGCAGATCGCCAACGGCTTCCAGCTGACTCAGCTGCCGCCGAGCGGTCGCTACGCCGTCGGAACGAGCGTGTTGTACGCGTGCGAGTACCACTACGAGTTTGTGAGCTCCGTGGGCTCTGTCAGCTGCACCATGAACTCGTCGTCCGGGGCCGTCTGGTCACAGCTGCCTTCATGCAGAGGTTAGTTCATCAAACTTAGTTCCCTACTCGTAGACACCGGCGAATGGTCATGTGTCACATTCCACTCATTGGTTATGGATTACCGTAGTGTCTTCACTGTCTTGTAGAAATGCCTCAGTATCGAGGTACACTGTCGGCACATACGCCTGGTTTTAGTGTTGACATGCTTAGAAATACCTGTCTTGTATAGATGCCTGTCACATATAGAAGCCTGCAAAATCTCCCTAAGAAAGTCTTATAAGCCGCGGCTTTCACACACGACTTTACTGTAGAATAAAAAAAATAATTTATAATCCATTGTCATCGTCAGGCAATGCAATGCGTCTGGATGCCATGAGCACAACAAAAACATATATTTAGTTCCTTTTATAGTCCATTCCCTCAACTATTGAGCATTTAGTTCTCTACTCTACTTGTAGACACCGGCCAATGGTCACGTGTTACAGTCCACTGACACGCCGTACTGGCTATAATAAGAATCCAGTATCGTTGTCGGCCGATGCATGTCCTATCTTGGGATGGTAGTAGTGTGCACTGACACGCCGTGTGTCTTCTGGAAATAGAACTCTAATGTATTCGCATTGCCAGCCAATGCGTGTTCAGTCTTAAACTGCTATGAAAACAGTCAGGACATGCAAAAGAATGATGTTTGCAACCGTTCCGATCACGAGATTTTCTGTCGGAAACTGCTGTCCGGATGGTTGTCGCGGGATTTTTTCATACTTATAGTTTTATGCTTTGTGACGTCTGCCATGTGTCTAGCTATCGACCCTTGCCAGTCTGCGACGTGCCCGGGGAATGCAACGTGCACGCCGCAAGGATTCCCCAACTACAAGTGTACGTGCCCCGCTGGGTACTACCACAACGCCTTCCACGGCGCTTGCATGGACATTGACGAGTGTCAAAAGGCAACCGACCTCTGCCCCGGTATGTATTGTAGAACGACTCATTTTAGCGTGTGCAATTTTTAGCGTTTACTGAATCTGGACCCATTCGCGATGATATTTTGTAGCGATTCGAGTTTCAGAGTTTGCAAAACTTTAGCGAAACCACTTCTTTCGCTACAATCGCTAAAATATCACCATGGCTGAAATTAGTGTGTATGTGATGGAGGTGGAGTAATGCATCCGTGAACTGTTTGTTGTGTCAACAACACAGAACACCGTGCACTGGTAGGTTCCCTTTCCGTACTGCTCATACAAGCATGCACGTCTGATCGCTTGACTCATGTTTACGCCCTGCACCCGTTCAGGGGTTCGCAGGCCTAGGGCTGCACGGCGCCAGGCGTGGCATTGACTGGCTCGATTGGACTTCATTCAGCATTGTGCATTTCTCTACATTACAACCCTTACGTGCTCTCACAACAACATTGGACTCATCTTCTAGCAGGTTTTTAACTTAGGGCTGAAAGGAATATTCGAATTATTCGAATATTCAAAATATGCGAACCGGAATAAGAATATTCTTCGTTAAAGTAGAATACGAATATTCGTAAATGTACACAAATTCGCCTTTTGGGTAGAAAACCAGGCATATTTGGTGCAAAATACGAGTAGAGTTGCTACCTTCACAATGTGTTACCATCAACAAGATGAATGATAACATTGTCCTTTTTCATTGTCCTTTTCACACATCTCTCTTGTAATTGGGGTATACACCAGTCAATGGTCTATGGTTACCATGGATACAACTAGGTATCCATGGATAGTGTACGGTTTAGAATATTCGGAATATTCTTCGTTTCACATGTATTCGGAAAAAGAATATTCGTTCGCTTCATTGAGCATTCGTTTCAGCCCTAGTTTTTGTGCCGGTCAAACAGCAACTGATCCAAAAAATGAGCATGATAATTATGTCATATCAATGTGTGAAGTGGAAATTTTGGCAACTTGCATACGCATGTGTGTGTTTTCGTGTGTGTGTTCGTGTGTTTGTGTGTTCGTGTGTTTGTATGTTCGTGTGTTTGCGTGTTTATGTGCTTGTGTGTTTGTGTGTTTATGTGCTTGTGTGTTCGTGTGTAAAATAGAAAAACTAGCATACCATAATCGCTTGTGTGTGTGTGTGTGGTGTGGTGTGTGTGTGTGTGGGGGGGGGGGGGGGGATCATTTTCAAGTCCACCCAGAGTTTTGGGGATTTTAGGGGGTGTTGGCCGTTGGACGGTTCAATATCCAATTGAGTCATCTTTCCAAGATTCCTTTTGAGTCTCTCTCCCGGGGGACTCACGTGACCAGTTTTGGCAGCGAGCAACAAGTACAAGGGTGTGTGTGTGTGTGTGTGTGTGTGTGTGTGCATGCGCATGTGTGTATCTCTGTGTGTGAGATTTCTGTCGGCGTTAGACAGACATGTCGGTGATCTATTGCCTACATAGAGTAGACGCAGTGTCGTCCATTGTTCTGACAGGCTTTTGAACCTCCGAAAAGCGTGGAGTCCTTGAAAAAATCTGCGAAGCGTAACCGTTTCTTGAAAGGATGTCACCAGAGCACAACCCAGGTGCATGACACCGAAGTGCGACAATGAGAAACAGTTTGAATGACCGCGTGGCTCAAAGAAGTGTCCAGAATTCATGCGGAAGCCGGCCAGCCACTGCTGTAACAACATGATGGTACGCGTCCGCACACAGCCAAAATAAATCAATCCACGTGTGTTTGCGGCGCAGGGGAAAGCAAAAAGGGTTCGACATTTAGGTTGTTGTTCAGCCTGCGCAAAGCCCCAATCTCAACGTCGACGACTTGGCATTCTTCCACAGCCTGAAGACAGACGTGTCAGTCGTGACGAAGGAAACCAGAAAGGAGCGTCTGCAGGCTATGGAAACATGCTGGCACGAGTACCCAGCTGGCAAGATAAGGAACGTTTGGTTGTGTCTGTATGGCTCTCTCCATGGTAGTCTGAACGGCAGAGACAACAATTACCAGCGCAGCCGTGGAGGTCATTAAGCTCACACTTCGAGCGAAGAACTTGGCGATCTCCGCGACCAATTGTGTCTGGGCAATCTATAAAGGCAGCAGGACACAAACTGGCAGCGCTGGAGGTGGAAAGTAAGCAAGGATGCCGACTCGATGTCATCATGTTATCAAGGAGTGAGTCGTCATCAAATTCAGACAAAGAATGAAGCTGGACTACAAGTACTTTGAAACGTGTGACATCTGTGAATACCTATCTCTCATATGCTACTTTGTTTTCCACTTTGCAAAGCGTTTTGGTAGCCATAGAATGCTTTAAACTGAACTGTAAACATGCAACGAAGTTTTGCTTAACGGAGGAAGTATACGTGTATGTTTGTGTACTCATGTTCCCCATGTCACTCTACAGTTCGCCCTCACTTTGGTTGCAAGAATACGATTGGGTCATATTCGTGTGACTGCGTTCAGGCAGCGCGTAGAGAATATCGTCCCAGAACCAGTCCCAGCAGCAAAGAAGTGTTTGACTGCAAGGGTGAGTCAGGAAAACAACATGCATATGTGTGCACACTCACACGCATGCATATGTGTGCACACTCACACGCATGCACACTCTCTCTCTCTCTCTCACACACACACACATGCACACACACACACACACACACACACGCACACTTACCTTTTCTTTTGGCACCCACGGAGGCGACCATAGCGATGCTACGGCAGAAGCCATTGCAACTTGTACTGGGATTGCACCATTCAACAGCTTGCAAGGCTGAAGAATTGACCATCCACTATTCAGCATGGCCTCTGTTGGTGTTCAGTGTGGTAATGGCATAATTTGGTCAATTGCACATTTATAACGCAGTACCCTGTACGTACAATACACACCTGTACATGATACAAAGGCGAGTATGCATTTACATTTGCCTGATTCTGTCAATCATGGTGTGTGCGTGTGTGTGCGTGTGTGTGTGTGTGTGTGTGCATGCATGCGTATATCTGTGCATTTCGTTGTGCTTTCTCTATGACCAGTTGACTGCAACTACACCATAGCCAACCTAGGCACATTCGTCTTGACTCTCGGCAGCCATCGCACTCTGCAGTGCCCGCTCGGCCACAAGCCTGTTGCTCCATTCACCATCAGCTGTGGCCCGAAGGCCGAGCTATCCACATCGCAGCCCCAGTCTTGTACACCGATGACCTGCCCCGACATTGGGACCGGTCTGACAAACTACAACTTCTCGCCGACCAAGATCAGTGCGAACTACTCCCTGGCTGGACCGCACCTTGTCGGGGCCAGCGCCTCGATTTTCTGCGACCCGTCCAGCAACGAACGGCTGGAGCTGCAGCTGATGCCCCGCTTGCAGTCGTTCGCAGCAACTCTTGTCTGCACGCTCCGAACCGACCGCATCCTGGAGGAAAACGTTTGGGTTTCCAGCCCCGGCTCACCGTTCAGTGACGTATCGGGCGTGCGGTGCTCGGGTAAGTTTTGCGCTCCCTTCGCTCGAGGTGACCAGTGACTATCATGCATGCTTGACTCTGTATTTGGGGGCGGCGGGGTGTATGGTGGTGACAACCGCTGCAAGTGCCTATTCTGGGAAGGGGATCTTGGGCCTGGAAAGCCGATACGCCAGGAGGTTCCCCCTTTGGCAACACACCGATACAGGGCAAACTTTGGAGCTTGGACAAAGTTTTAAATAGTGTTGAAACGAGCGTATCTATAACAAACGAGCGATCAGTTCCACTAACGAGCAAGCTATCGAGCGATCTAACGAGTTTCATTGATGTGGCAAATATGATTATTTTTTTGAATAATTTTTTTTCTAAGTTCGATTTTTTTCAGCTGGTTCAAATTATCACCGCCGGCTTTTGGGTTTGCTGCTGCTTCACTTCGGACTGCTGTTTGGTGTCGAGATGTCTTTTCAGCGCGGTCGTGGATTAGCCTTTGTAATAATAGACCGTTTTGCAAAGATTGCAAGTAGCCCTGGTCTTCGCTGCATCGCGGGAGAAAACTTCCAAACGACTGAGCGTAACTTTCACTCGAATGGAGAGGTGACTGAAGCATATCCTGCGACAGGTCAGCAGATGCGGAACAAGACATCAGTAGAGTCCACCAAAGCTGCAACGACAACTGAAACAACTCAAGTGTCGTGCAGGCATACAGTCACCTGTAACTGCGAGTGATTTTCACTTTGCGAGGGACTGGACTCTCGATCCACCAGGGAGTCGTAAAATATTTTTACGACTCCCCGGTCGACATGTACTGCCATGTGTACGGAGTACGGTGTTCGTTAGTGCAAACGAGCTGGCCGCACAAACGAGCCGAGTTTCTGGCGAGCGAGCTAACGAGTATCCGGTGAGATCGTTTCAACACTAGTTTTAAAGGTTTTTTTATTGAGCACTCTGGGCTCTATTTCTTTGGATACCCACAAGGGATCAGCCTTTGTTTTGCAGCATTTTCTGACTTCCCGCTGGCTAGTAGCTTAATCACTCCAAGTCTCTATAATGTTGCTGTCGTTGTCCAGAGTTTCATGTTGTACTGGCTTACCAGAACCACCCCGGTTTGTCAGGTTACAACTCTTTGGCCGCCAACACATGTGTCCGAATGTTAACGGCATTTGTAATATTTGTGTGTGTGTATGTGTGTGTGTACGCGTGTGTGTACGTGTGTGTGTACGTGTGTGTGTATGTGTGTGTGTGTGTGTGTGTGTGTTCTCTTGTTGCAGATTCTTGTGAGTTCTCTCGGGCCATTCCTAACGGCTACCTGGCCAGGACACGAGGTGGACAGCCAGCCGACGTAAGATGCAACACGGGCTACGCCCTGCGCAAACACGGTGACATCACGTGTGGTGGTGCCAGCAGTCCTTTCTACACCTACACGCCTCTGGCTAACGGCAACCTGCCTTTCTCCTGTGTCTGTGAGTAATGACTCCAAATACCTTGTTTATCCGGACGGTTTCGGGACCGGGCACTGTCCGTACCTTTGAAATGTCTGTAACTCCGAATCACATGCACTTCGATGGAGAAAGGCCTTAGACTTGACATATTGATGTCACTAAATCCAACAAAAGTGAAAACAAACGCTTCCCCAAAAGTGAAAAGACCGTAGTAATACTACGGAGCATCAGCAAAATTGAATTTTCGATTTGATTATTCGAATGGCAAAAAGAAAATCAGCCCGAAAGTTCGAATGAAAAAGAGGTGTAGTAGACGGACTTTCTACCGTATCATACCGTATGTACTGTATATCGATAGACTTACCATATCATATATATAGTACCGTACTGTACGTTATTTTGTGTACGCCGTGTGTACGTTATGTTGGTGCATGCACGTGTTGCTGTGGTGTAAAAAGCAGTCTTGGTCTTGAGTTCGTCATGTCTTCGTCTTGAGTTCGTCATGTCTAGTTGCGTCCCGTCGTCGTGTCAATAAAAGCCGGAGTACTGGGGTTTTGAGATGTGCAATGGCTGCGTTTGTTGCAGAGCAAGTCGATTTGTTGGATTCGCTTCTCTTCCTTGAATTCGCTGAAGGTCACCTAGACCGAACGGAGTTACTGCTGTTTCTCATTGCCGTTGAGGATTACGCGAAGCGACGGATGATTCATCCGAATCAGGCTATTGGCGATAGGATCTCTCCCCTTGAAAAGGCGGATCTCGGCCGAGCTCCTCCGCTATGCCTTGCATATCAGGAGACCCGCGGACGAATAGCTGAGGGTGGGCCCAACACTTCCTCAGCAGAATGAGATCCATGGTGAGGTCGAACCTCAAATATTTGGCACACTTAGAGTTGCCCTCTCCCTGCGGGGAACTCACCATAGACGCAGATGCCGAGGCAACGTCAGCAGGGCTACTGGGAGGAGGAGGCATATACCGGGGCTGGTAGTTGGTGAAAAAAGCCATGATTCCAGGATCTTGAAAGGAAACAAAAGCACACTTGACACAACTGTTCACAGTTCGAGAGAGAGGAAAGCGTCAAGAAGTCCGGTTCGACTAGTGCCTTGTGCACTTACAACTACGACTGCATGTACTACACTAGATGCAGTAAGAACTAGTTGCTATATGTGCAAGTACGGGTACTCGTAGTGCACCGTGTACTCTACTACATGTAGAGCACGCGCGGAGCATTCGAAAAGTATTTTCTGTTTGCGGGCATTTTTCAGTCGAACAAAGCCCTAGTTTCGACTGATTGAGTGCTTTTCGTGACGATTCTCGAATTTCACTCGAAAGTTCGATTTGCTGATGCTCCGTAATTATTTCCACGGAAACTGCCCGGAACTACGAATCACATGCACTTTGATGGAAAAATGCCATAGATATGACAAATGGCGTCACCAAATTCACCAAATATGAAGAGAGAGAGAGAGAGAGAGAGAGAGAGAGAGAGAGAGAGAGAGAGAGAGAGAGAGAGAGAGAGAGAGAGAGAGAGAGAGAAGAGAGAGAGAAGAGAGAGAGAGAGAGTAGTAATATAAGTGATGTATGATTGTATCATGTTTCATTTCATCTACGAACAGCGATCGTCACACATCCACCCAAAACGGCAAAAGTTGCCGTCACTTTCATCACCATAATTTTTCAGACAATTTTCCATTGGTGTGTATTGATCGGTGTGCGATTCTGCAATGCCTATTTCTAAGTAGTCTTTTCCTTCTCATTGTATTATTTTGGGATATTTGTCTATAATCTTGTGTGCATGTGTGTGTCTCCGCTGCCTCTCTGTCTCTCTCTGTCTCTCTCTATCTCTCTCTTTCTCTCTCTGTCTCTCTCTCTCTGTCTCTCTCTCTCTCTGTCTCTCTCTCATCTCTCTCTCTCTCTCTCTCTCTCTCTCTCTCTCTCTCTCTCTCTCTCTCTCTCTCTCTCTCTCTCTCTCTCTCTCTCTCTCTCTCTCTCTCTCTCTCTCTCTCTCTCTCTCTCTCTCTCTCCATCTCTCTCTCTCTCTCTCATCTCTCTCTCTCTCTCTCTCTCTCTCTCTCTCTCTCTCTCTCTCTCTCTCTCTCTCTCTCTCTCTCTCTCTCTCTCTCTCTCTCTCTCTCTCTCTCTCTTTCTCTTTCTCTATCTATAATTATATCTTCTGTCCATCCACAAAAGGCAGAAGAGAACAGAAACAACCGGCTAGGTCATTAGAGAAGTTCCGGAGTACGATTTTTCGTGCCAAAATCCGTAGAGGCACTACGGATTTTTATACGTCGTTTTCGAGCAGTGAAATGTTCCGGAGTACGGAACTTATGTGTTTGCCGTCATTCCCTAGGTTACGATCGCAAACACGTCACATTCCCGAGCTATGCCTTTTTATTTTGAAAATTTGTACCGAAATCAAAACTTCCCGCGGAAAATCGATGTTTCTCGTACCAACTGTGTACGCGAAAAATCTTTTTGCACCCGATGACGCAAAATCTCCATACGAAACATGGTTCGTGTGAAAGCCAGTCCACACGGATTCTTCGTGCCGAAAAATCGTATGGAGCACGCCTCGAAAAAATCCGTAGCGCCCATACGGATTTTGGCACTGAAAATTGTACCCCGGAACCTCTCTATTGTAACAACAATGAACCAGCCGGTTGTCTCTGTTCTCTTCTGCCTTTTCTGGTATTACTCCATCCTTGTGGTTTTGAGCACTCTGGGCAATCTGGAAATTCTCGCTATTGTGTATCTTCTGTCCATCTGTCTCGTTGTGTTTCCAGCCACCAACCTGTGCAAGTTGAATGCATCGTATTGTCCGACCAAATCGGACTGTGTCTACCAGGGCGATGGAGCTGGCGCTACCTGTACCTGCGCTGATGGGTTTGCCTTCGACACCGAGAAATGGCAGTGTGTTGATGTCGATGAGTGTCTGCAGGTTAAACTTGATCCATCATCGAAGAACTGCTCTGCGTTTGCAGTGTGTCAGAATTCTCCCGGTGCTTTCACGTGTTCTTGTCCGTCGCACTACAGCGGTGATGGTAAGTGTGTTGCGCGTGTACAGTTCTGCCCAGTGGAATCTTGTTGCATCACACTCAAGTTTGCGCCTGGCGTGATGTCGCGGCCCAGTGTTCGCAGGTCTAGGGCTGCGCAACACCTGGTGCGTACTTGAGTGACAGGACTGGATTTCATCGAGCAGCACTCTGCTACGTCGTTTTGTATACGTCATGTTTGATTTCTCTAATTGTCCGCAAATACCATTGCCCTGATGATGGGCCAGGCCCGAAAATTTGGCGTAATGTTAATTTTAATTTTGGTTCGAATCGCAGCGAAGAGACCGTTTTTGGAGTTGAGAAGTGAAGTTAAAATGTCATTTATTCTCACGATGGCCTGTGGCCAATAAAAGAAAAAAGAAATGGTAATAAGGAGTGTATCACGCCTGCTGGGCACAATGGGGCTACAGATGTGCTGAGCAATGTGAGCAGGTACATACGGAAAAGCCGACAAGAGGTAGGATGTTTGCGTTGAAATCTCGTCTGGGGTTGATTTGCCGGAGGCTGAGTGGGATGTTATTGTGTACGTGGTGTTGGTGCATGCGCATGTTTGTTGCTGTGGTGGGAAAGGCAGTCTTCGTCTTGAGTTCATCATGCCCAGTTGTGTTCTCGTCGTCTTCTTGTAATACACAGTCCTCCAAGTGTAGTTACCTCGTCAATTGTCTAAGTGCGGAGATGCAGTCATTTACACTTTGCTTTGTGGGTATATAAACCAATACTAATCCAGATTTACTCATTAGTCAGTACTGTTTTTGAAGAGCGCTTAGTGCATGTTAAAAGCGAAATACTTAACAATAACTGACGAAAATTTGAACGAAATATTTCAACTCGGCAAGCATTTACATTATAAAAAATGTTCCTCCATAAATGTGTGCCTTCATCCTTGACGGTAGTGACGTTCACGCGATACGTAAGGTCGGACCGAGTCTCACCCGCACTGTGGATTTTCGTGTTGATAGAAGTGGTCACGTTGATAGAAGTGGTCACGCTGTGTTTCTGCGGTGGTGCGTCGTGTGTCTGCTAATCGGTGTCCTGCTGCAGGGTCCAAGTGCACGCCCGTGGACTACTGCCAGTCGGGTGTGTGCCCATCGCACGCTCACTGCTCTAACGACTACACGTCGACCGCAGGCTATGTGTGCACCTGTCCTCCGGGCCACAGCGGCCCCCGCTGCACCGACATTAACGAATGCAGCAACGCCGACGGCACGCCGAGCAACGTGTGCGCGAGGGCCGTGTCCGTCTGCATGAATCAGCCGGGCAACTTCTACTGTGCCTGCAAGCACGGGTATATCCTGGACGGGACCGGAACGAACTGTGTGGGTAAGTGGTGCGGACGTATTTCTGTCGCTGTGAGTCCACCCAGAGTTTGGGGGTTTCAGGAGTTGTCGGCCATTAGGCGGTTCAATAGCCAATTGAGTCATCTTTCCAAAATTCCTTTTGAATCTCTCTCCCCCTCTACGGGAGAGACCCACGTGGCCAGTGTAAGTTGGAGGAATGTGTGAGTGGGCGACTGTGGTCTTCTTGATTTTACCTGTCCATGTACCGTGTAGGTGTACATAGCTGCTAGAGCTGAGCCGTATATCTATGAGCCTAGTTGTGAAAATAGTGTGTGCGTGTGTGTGTGTGTTTGTGTGTGTGTGTGTGTATGTGTGTGTGTGTGTGTGTTTGTGTGTGTTTGTGTGTGTGTGTGTGTGTGTGTGTGTGTGTGTGTGTGTGTGTGCGTGTGGCTAGTTCGGTTGGTGGGTACACTTATGTCTGATTGTGTTGGGTCTGTTGCCAACAGGCTCAGCTGCTTGAAGGTGTATTGTTGTATCTGCCACCTTTGTTGGTTTCAGGGTTCGTAAGCTTTCTATTTGAAGTATACATACCTGTTAACCATGGACTGCTTCTGGGTAGATTAACTCTTGTGTAATCAATGGTGCTAGTGACGCTTAGATCAGATCCACTCTGATTTAGCCACCCACACTAGTAGCAAGTATTACCTTCACTGGGGGCAGGGGTAACTGCAGTTGGATCCCAGGACGGATACCCCGATGCCGCCAATTCTTTTTCTGCACCTTGTCCTCACCCACTTACTGAGGTGTGGTAAGCCCATAAGTGGGATCATTTTCAAGCCCACCCAGAGTTTTGGGGATATCAGGGGGTGTCGGCCGTTGGGCGGTTCAATAGCCAGTTGAGTCATCTTTCCAAGATTCCTGTTGAGTTTCTCTCTCCTCTCCCGGGGAGACCCACGTGACCAGTTTTGGCAGTGAGCAACAAGGACACGTGTGTGTGTGTGTCACGCGCGCGTGTGTGTGCGCGTGTGTGTTCGTGTGCTTATGTGTGTGCTTATGTGCGTATGTTCCCTGGCACAGAGGAGGACGAATGTGGACGCGGACACCACGACTGCGCACCGCTGACCGGAGCATGCGTCAACATCGTCGGCAGTGGCCATAACTGCTCCTGTGCTGCGGGCTACCGGGGAGATGGCATCACCTGCACCAATGAGAACGAGTGCACCCTGGGTCTACACAGCTGTGGCTCGAAAGCGCAGTCGACCTGCTTTGACACCCCAGGCTCCTACGCGTGTGTTTGTGCAAACGGCTACCAGGAAAGCGCACATGGACAGACGTGTCTGGATATGGACGAGTGTTCGACCGGTGCGCACACGTGCAACACACAGACGGGTATCTGCCACAACTTGCCTGGCTCGTTCACCTGCACGTGTAGGCAAGGCAACGCCATCGACTCGTGTGACGACGCGCACCACTGCGGCACGGGAGCACAGAGTTGCCATCGTAACGCCGACTGCATTGCTGCTGGTACTGCTGCTGGCAGGAGTTACTCCTGCAAGTGCAAATCTGGGTACGAGGGAAGCGGCCGGGTCTGCGGAAACGTTGACGAGTGTCTCGTGGGCACGCACGCGTGTTCGCCGCACTCTAACTGCTCCGACACAGACGGTAGCTATGTATGCTTCTGTCGGGCCGGCTTCAAGCGAGACTCCGCCACGGGCAAATGTATTAATGTAGACGAGTGCTCCGTGGCCGCACCATGTGGTTTTGGTGCCGCATGTACAGATACGGAGGGATCCTTTCGCTGCGAGTGCGCTGCAGGGTTCCAGCTGCGCAGCGGCAGTGTTCGCATCTGCGACGATTACGACGAGTGTGCCGCCGGTAATCACAACTGCGGCCAAGGCACCACCTGCGCCAACACGGGCGGAGGATTCGCGTGTCCGTGCTCGCGCCTGTCCGGCTCTCGCCCGCTCTTCAACCAGACCCACCACGTCTGTGTGGACGTGAACGAGTGCTCGGACGGCACACACGTCTGCAGCGTGCACGCCACCTGCGACAACACCGCGATGCCGTACTCCTGCACGTGCCGCACCGGGTACGAGGGCACTGGGTTTGAGTGCTCGGACTACGACGAATGTAGTGCTGGCGTGCACACTTGCACAGCACCACGCGCCCACTGCAGCAACGTGCAGGGCAGCTACGCATGCACGTGTGCGCCCGGCCGAGAGCTGGACGCGAGCGGCTCGTGCGCTAACGTGGATGAATGCGCTCGCGGCACTCACTCGTGCCACCAGGGTCAGAAGTGCACGGACACCAGCGATTCCTTCACCTGCTCGTGCAATCCTGGTTACGTCGGCGACGATTGCAAAGACGCCGACGAATGCGTCTTCAGTCCATGCGCTCAGAATGCCGATTGCGTGAACCTGCCCGGCACCTACCAGTGTAAGTGCAGCTTTGGATATACGGGGGACGGCACCCAGAACTGCGTCGCCGTCGATCTGTGCTCGCTTCACGGCTGTAGTCCGCACGCGGCGTGTGTCCGTCCTGGCGTTGCCGCGACGGGTGGCTCGCCGACAAGCGATCGTGTCCAGTGCAACTGTCTGCTTGGCTTTACGGGCAACGGAACTCACTGTGCCGACATTAACGAGTGTAGTACTGGCGGAGGCGCGCACCTCTGTTCTCGCGGCGCTGTCTGTGGCAATACGGACGGCAGCTACGTGTGCTCGTGCGCAGCGGGGTACTCCGGCGACGGCGTGACGTGCGTGGACATCATCGAGTGCGCGAACAGCACGGCGCACTCGTGCAGCGCGGGCTCGTCCGTGTGTCGCGACGTCCCGGGCTCCTACGTGTGTGATTGTAAGTTTGGCTTTGAGGGAGCGCAGTGCTCGGACATTGACGAATGTGCTCTGACCGGCCATGCCACGCTGTGCCCTGAAATGGCCACCTGCAAGAACACCGTTGGCAATTACGAGTGCAAGTGCCCGGTTGGTTACGCAGTCGGAACGGATTTCAACGGCATGCCGGCATGCGTCGACAAGAATGAGTGTACGAACGGAGAGGCTTCTTGCTCGACCAACTCCACGTGTAGCAACACCGATGGGAGCTACACGTGCACGTGCAGCGTGGGCTTTGCTAGGGACAGCGCGGCGGGACTGTGCAAGGACGTGGATGAATGCACACTGGCTGCTTCGCCCTATCCATGCCACCAGGCGGCCGAATGCACTAACACGAACGGCAGCTATCGCTGCGCCTGCACCTCTGGTTACAGCGGCACCGGCACGTACTGTGAGGATATTGATGAGTGTAAACAACCAGCCGCCGCCAGAACACTGGACTGCCACGCCAACGCATCCTGCGCCAACAGCGAGGGCTCGTACTATTGCGCGTGCGATCGCGGCTTCGTCGGCGACGGAGTGAGCTGTGCAGATAGGAACGAGTGCGGCGAGTGCGGCACGTGCTTGGAGAACTCTGAGTGCGTCAACACCCGCGGTTCGTACAGCTGCCTGTGCAGAACCGGTTTCTACCACTACGGTGCCGTGTGTCTGGACCTGGACGAATGCCAGACCCCGGCGAACAACACGTGTGACGCGAACGCCGCGTGTCGCAATACCCTGGGATCACACGAGTGCTCGTGCCTGCCGGGATTTACCGGCAATGGCCGGCAGTGCGATAGCGTGAACGAGTGCGGCGGCGGCGCGAGCGTTTGTGCCGCCAAGAATACGGTGTGCATTGACGTGTTCGGCTCTTATGAGTGTGAGTGCCAGACGGGATACACTGGCAACGCTCACACGAATTGCACCGACGTGAACGAGTGTAATGTCGTGGGCACCTGTCACGAATCAGCGCAGTGCATGAACAACCCGGGCAATTTTACCTGCACATGCAATACAGGTTACAGTGGAGATGGACAGCAGTGTGCTGAAATAAATGAATGCTCAACTTTCGCTCACAACTGCCATTCTGATGCTACCTGTAGCAACAGTGCAGGAAACTTTACTTGCAGTTGCAATAGTGGTTACTTTGGCAATGGAGAGACATGCGAAGACAAGGATGAATGTGCTCCTGGAGCTGTACCAGTGTGCAGTGTAAACTCTCAATGTGACAACGTTCCTGGTTCTTTCCATTGTAATTGCTTCACTGGCTACTTGAAGGATGGAGTATCTTGCGTGGATATCAATGAATGTACTAATAGTTCTTACACTACCAACTGTCACACTCATTCGACATGCTCAAACACCAAGGGAAGCTATGTGTGCATCTGTCATGAAGGATACAACGGTAAGTTTATTTTGATGTAGGTTTTGGAATGAAATCGTGAAAAATTGTGTGCTTTTTCTAATACGTCTTCATACATGTCAGGGATCGACGAGGGAAAAAAAAAGCTAGAACATGTTGACCATACCCCCAGCCCCAGGACTCGAATGAAGGCTCTTCGCCTTTTGAAATTCCTTACTGAAGTGAAGATGCCTACTTGCACTTACTGTACATCTGTGTACGATTTGCTTACCTTGAGATACAACACGCATGCCTTTATTTTATTATTATCGGTTTTATTTGCAAATAAAGCTGGGTAGTTACTCAATGTATAAAAACCAGTATGTGCTTCTGGGAAGAAGGATTCACCAAAAGAACACGATTGAATGATGCAGGAAGAAGGATTCACCAAAAGAACACGTTTGAATGATGAAGCATATTATCTGGATAGAGGAGATCCATAGCTTTCCGAAGAGAGCAACATGAAGAATTTCCGAAACTGAATGAAGTTGGATTAACCCTTTAGGGCCCACAATTATTTCAAGAAATGCACTGCATACGCGAGCCCGGGTACTTATCTGGTCGTAACTTTGGTGTCCTTTGGCCGATTTTGGTGATCTTGGGCTTTCTGGAAAGCTCTTGGCCAGAGGAACACAGCGATAGCCAGCAATACATCACTCGATGCACAGAACCAGCGCCGCAGCGCGATACGGCGCTCCAAAGCCAGCATTGCGAGCGCCCAACTCAAATTCTCTGCCATTTCAACAAATTGCATCGCAGATCGCTCAAATTTTTTTACTGGAGAGCTGAGAAACATGCCTTTGCGATGACGTGAACTATCTGTAGCTGCGTGGGCCGCGAGTCAGGGAAAACCCCTAAAAACGAGTTCAAAATGCACGCGCTCGAGTTGACTCTGCTGAGCGAATTTAGTTCGAGTCTCGTATCTCCGCTCTCCGAACTCGGATCGCTTTCGGGTTTTTTCGAGCCGATAGCTGAGACAATTCTAATGTCGATAGCCCTTTCGATTGTCCGATTTGGTCAAGGGACGGCCGAGTTACGCCAGGTTCCGCTTTGAAAAGTATGCACTGTACACTGGTACGGATATATCCGTACTATGGGCCTCAAAGGGTTAATCTCAAAAGCATACTGTGACAATTGTGCCACTCTATGCTAACCCTGTTGGAATCCTTGGAAACTGTAGCCGGACTGAAAGTGTCGGGCTGTATTCGTTTTTTTTATTCGAGGCCTAACATTAGCTGTACTTATATTTGCAGGTCCTCAATGTGTACTTTCCATGCCATGCTGATACCGTATTGTCGGAGTACACGTCACACTTCAAACACCAGTAATTCACCCAAAAATGGTCGTTGCGGCTTATACTGCTACGATGGTAACATGACTAGTGGTGGTAAATGAGGCAGCTGTCTGTATTTCGTCCCAAAAGTATATATGGGTGATGCTTATACCGCAGTGCGACTTATACTCCGCAGAATACGGTATTGCGTTCCATGCAAAGAGCCTTTGAAGTTGAATCTTCCCGTCGTCACTCCGAGATCAGAGGACTCATGACACATACGCCCCTCAAAGAACTTAGGTATCAAATTGGCTGTGATCAGTTCACAAATCTGACCATATCTTTTCATTTGTTTGTACACTTCAGGTCAGGGTATAAACTGCATCGATCACGACGAATGTTACAATGGTGGCCATGATTGCCATGACAACGCGATGTGCTCCAACACAGCGGGAGGTCATAATTGCTCATGTGACCCCGGTTATGAAGGTCCAGGTACATACTGTTCAGATGTGGACGAGTGTGCACGTCATCATCACGACTGTTCGTCGGATGCCACTTGTCAGAACAACATCGGTAACTTCAGTTGTTCATGTAATTCAGGATACAAGGGTAATGGAAAGAGTTGTGTGGATGTTGACGAGTGCCTGAAATCACCGTGTGACGAGAATGCCAACTGTACGGACACCGTTGGAAGTTTTACTTGTGCATGTATACATGGTTATACAGGAACAGGAAAGTTCTGTGTGGACATAGATGAATGTTCGAGTTCCAAGGACAACACGTGTCACAGTGATGCAACATGTTCAAACAAAAAGGGTTCCTACATTTGTACATGTAATAGTGGTTTTCACGGCGATGGCATAAACTGCGCAAACATCCATGAATGTTCCAATTCATCAACTTGCACCTCGAACTCTACCTGCACAGATAATGTCGGTTCGTATACATGCAAGTGCGATAGTGGTTTCTCAGGTGATGGGATTTCGTCATGTTCCGATGTGGACGAGTGTTTGGTGACAACCTCTTGCCATGCTGATGCAATCTGCACGAACAGTGAGGGAAAGTTTGATTGCAGTTGCAAACCGGGTTACAGTGGAGATGGACAGCAGTGTACTGAAATAAATGAATGCTCAACTTTCGCTCACAACTGCCATTCTGATGCTATCTGTAGCAACAGTGCAGGAAACTTTACTTGCAGTTGCAATAATGGTTACTTTGGCAATGGGGAGATATGCCAAGACAAGGATGAATGTGCTCCTGGAGCTGTTACAGTGTGCAGTGTAAACTCTAAATGTGACAACGTTCCTGGTTCTTTCCATTGTAATTGCCTTCCTGGCTATTTGAAGGATGGAGTATCTTGCGTGGATATCAATGAATGTACTAATAGTTCTTACACTACCAACTGTCACACTCATTCGACATGCTCAAACACCAAAGGAAGCTATGTGTGCACCTGTCATGAAGGATACAATGGTAAGGTCATTTAGCTGTAGGTTGTCCTTCTACAGCACCATCAGGTAGCATCTCATAGGCTCGCGCTTTTTTTGTAAACGTAACGCATTTCGAATAGGATTTACCCCCCCCCCCCCCCCTACCTCCCCTCACTATTTGAAAGTCTTATCGCACATTTTCCGTGTTCATGTAGATCTACTACTGTACATGTCCATGCATGCCATAGTATGCACATGTACATGTACATGAATGTTTTGCTAGTGTGGAAGTGAATGGCATACAGTAGTACCGCATCTACTGAGTACAAGTAATGTCACGCGGACATGGAAATCCAGTCGATTGACGGGGGCCGGCGCCCTCAGCAGAACGCTGTGTGCAGTGTACACGTCAATCCGATGCGACCAGCGCGCTGCAGCACATTAATACATGTGTGTACCGCTTATCTACGGCGCGCATGGCCAGCGCCCTGGGGCCGCTAGACGTGCGACCGGATTTCCATGTCCACAGCTGGACGAGTCGTACAATCAATGACATGTACACGCACATAAACAGAGTTTCTCCACAAAGACTGTACTGTGAAAGCTGGCCAGGTACCCGGTTTGATAATGCTGATGTGACATTTGACACCTGTGATCAGCCTGCATTATTGATTGCATTCAGTGCAGGGTAAGCTGATCTGCAAACATACTAGTAGGTAGATCTACACCACTGTATAAACACCATGAACACACCATGAACACACCCTGCTGCTGAAGCGGTCTAGCACATGCACCATGTGCACAGCACAGTATTGTACACATCCAGAAAATGTGCGAACTGTCATTTTTCTATTCGAAAGGGCGCTACCCCCTACCCCCGTTTCGGAATGCGTTACATTTACGGAAAAAATGCGAACTTTAATAAAATATGAGATGTTCCCTTAATCTGTATAATGTTTGTTTGTTTGTTAACCCTTTCCGTGCTAATGACGTCTATAGACGTCATGCACGCTGTACGCCAAACGACTAATGACGTCAATAGATTTGCGCAGTACATCGCAGTGCATAGATCGGTGTACAAACTTTCATAACTCCGTCAAAAATACGTCCATCGCGACAATTGATACACCGTTGGAAAGGTGTTGAGCTCAGCTTTCCAGCGATATAAAGTTCTTTGCGATAGGAGAGGGATTGATGGAGCGATGTGCCAGGGGATTTCCCTTTGGTACAGGACATGCGTAATGGACACCAGCGGAAGCACGTGGATCTCAGCTTTGCAGCGCAGTTTGAATCGTGAAAATCGGCTGACCTGGAGCAAGAAACTGAAAAAGAATGTGAGATCGAGTTCCTGTGCCTTTCCTAGGCATCGTGCGGTAGCTTCAAGAGGACGTAGAAGTCCCACCGCTGTGCATATTGAGTTGAGAGATACCAGGATGGATTTGCTTGGTCCTGATCTTTCCAACAAGCCAAGGATAATGAAAATCCATGAAGGTAAATTGAGAGAAAATTCGTTCGGACCTGCACGCAAAAACGACACCAGGAGAGTCGGTGCGCTGGAAAGGCACTTTGCTGGAGTAAAAGGGGCCAGCACGGAGAGGGTTAAGAGAGCACGTCCGAGAAAACCAGAAAAAGCTGGGCATCTCTCCAATTTCGCTCAAATTTTGCAAATAGGTTTCCTTTGGGGTCTACAACAACCATGCGAAAGGGCGCGCTGCAAAACTTACGGGCACCTTGGAACTAGGGACCACCTCGAAATTGGCCCAAAATACGACTGAATGTTGGGTCCAACAACGAGCGCTGGTACAGTGTCCACAATGGAGCTGAGAACAAACCACCACCATGCCAACATTACCTCACCTAAGTTGTCTTCACATCACCACCACATAGAGCCATGGCTACATCCAGGAAAGCAATGGCCATCATCTCCAAATATCACTACTAAATTGTATCATTAAAATAGCCAAATTTCAAGTGCCATAGCGGGAATCATTTACGGCGTCTATTTTCCTTTATCGTGCACTGCAGGAGAGTGGACTATCCACTACCACCCAGGACATGTCTCGTAAAAAGTGTTCCACGTTTTCTGGAAATAAACAAATTTGAATATTTTCACTTCACCACATCGCAACATTAGGGAGGTTTAGTCCCACGTAATCCGTGGGTATTTACGTGTGTGTACCACGTGATACTCAGTGACCCACGTACAGACGTTTTCTGATTCACGACATACCGTGTATGGAGGCTCACCCACGTTCCGCCAGAACGTGGGTGAAAATCAAAATGGAGCGCATTGTGCGAGCTGTGAGAGTGCTCAGCTGAAGAAGTTACCGGAGCACGAAATCAAAATATTGGATGAGCTTCTTAGGCCCGGGTAGCTTCGTCTTGGACCAGGTTTGGGCCTTTCGCTTCATGCTTTTGTTTGTTCTGTGTGACTAAACACAACATTGCAACATGGGTGCCCTTCATCCACTTTACGTGTATCACCCACGTACGCGTTTCCGTTGCATGGGAACTAAACCTCCCTATTACTCGACGACAGAAAGCGCCACTTCAAGCTCCAAACCCAGGCACCACTCCAGACACCAGCACGCCAAACACTGCAGCGTGGTCATCTCTACCGAGTCTGACAAAAAATTTGAACTGACAACCCTTGTCACTCCAAGTAGCAAGCATTTCCTTCCCTGAACGACTCGAATTTCACTAGCAGCAAAGCTGTGCAGAAGGACAAAACATATTGAACAAATCTCGACTTGTGCAATTGAAGCACGACATTTTTGCGTCCTGAAACTGGCCGTGCGCCGACCACCGCGTGACATTGGAGATCAACGGATTTGATGATCATGTTCTGGATTTTTAATTTATGCTTGTATGCCAAACTTTTGTTGTACATGTGGCTGCACGTGTGTCGTACCTGCTACTGTATTTGTGTCTCTGTGCTGCTGACCCATACATGCTGCAACGCTGCTTTGTTGTATTGCTGACACGTACACCTTTTTGTGCTGATATGATATCGAGTACACCACTTTTTGTGCTGATGAGGGCACCAATTTTCATGTTTCTTTTTGCCATGTCAGTTGTCAGTTCTCCGATCGGATCCTGAGGTGTAGTAATGAAAAGCTCTCTCTCTCTCTAGCTCTAGAGAAAAACCACTTGACTAGTCCGTTTGATGTGTGGCGTAGCGAGGGTATAGTAGAGGCAGCTCGTTCTCCAACCGAGACGACACTCGTATGCCAAACTCTGTAAAGAAAAAAGCTGTAATTCTTTCCGTATGGTTCTGTGTGTCTGTGTGTGTCTGTGTGTGTGTGCATGCGTGCGTGTGTGTGTGTGTGTGTGTGCACCGCAGGTGACGGCACGAACTGCATTGATCACAACGAATGTCAGGCGGACAGCCACGAGTGCCATCCTAATGCCACGTGCTCCAACACGGTGGGAGGTCATAATTGCTCATGTGACTCAGGTTACGAAGGTCCAGGGACCTACTGTTCAGATGTGGACGAGTGTGCACGTGATCTTCACGACTGCTCGTCGGATGCCACTTGTCAGAACAACATTGGCAACTTCAGTTGTTCATGTAATTCAGGATACAAGGGTAATGGAAAGAGTTGTGTGGATGTTGACGAGTGCCTGAAATCACCGTGTGACGAGAATGCCAACTGTACGGACACCGTTGGAAGTTTTACTTGTGCATGTATACATGGTTATACAGGAACAGGAAAGTTCTGCGTGGACATAGATGAATGTTCGAGTTCCAAGGACAACACGTGTCACAGTGATGCAACATGTTCAAACAAAAAAGGTTCCTACATTTGTACATGTAATAGTGGTTTTCACGGCGATGGCATAAACTGCACAAACATCCATGAATGTTCCAATTCATCAACCTGCACCTCGAACTCTACCTGCACAGATAATGTCGGTTCGTATACATGCAAGTGCGATAGTGGTTTCTCAGGTGATGGGATTTCGTCATGTTCTGATGTGAACGAGTGTTTGATGACAACCTCTTGCCATGCTGATGCAATCTGCACGAACAGTGAGGGAAAGTTTGATTGCAGTTGCAAACCGGGTTACAGTGGAGATGGACAGCAGTGTACTGAAATAGATGAATGCTTAACTGGCATTCACAACTGCCATTCTGATGCTATCTGTAGCAACAGTGCAGGAAACTTTACTTGCAGTTGCAATAATGGTTTCTTTGGCAATGGAGAGACATGCCAAGACAAGAATGAATGTTATGGAGCTGTACCAGTGTGCAGTGTAAACTCTCAATGTGACAACGTTCCTGGTTCTTTCCATTGTAATTGCCTTACTGGCTACTTGAAGGATGGAGTATCTTGCGTGGATATCAATGAATGTGCTAATAGTTCTTACACTACCAACTGTGATGCTCATTCAACATGCTCTAACACCAAGGGAAGCTATGTGTGCCTCTGCCATCAAGGACATAGCGGTAAGATTATCTTGAATTAATTTTTGGACATGTGCGAGCTAGATCAGGAAAAAAGACCTGAAGGTCGCACAGAAAAATAATTTTTTTATCGCATGCACCCCACACACCCATAGCCATTGGGGTTTGCAATGCGTATTTCACTGGAAATTATCAAGTCACTTGGATGGGATTGATTGAGCGAACAGAACTCGTCTGCAGGCAGGATGCCAACCAGTAGTTGCAGTGCGCCAACAGACTCCCTGTGATCAACTTATAAACGGATGCTGGAGACCGCAAACAGTACTATTTTGTTTAGACAAGTTTACGTACACGGTCTGTTACGAGTACTGAGGATTGCACAGCTGTTGCCTGAGCTGGTTCGAGCCATTAACTGCGCACATGGGGGGACGGGGTCACAGCGGGAGTGACATCGGACACCAATCGCAAGCCCATGCATGGCACATTGCATGACACATTGCTTTGCGGCACAAAGCGTCTCCTTTTCTGTAACATGGCCAAGTACAGTGGGCCGGCCGTTTTTCTTCCTTTTTTTCTTTTTTTGCTCGGATCGAATGGACACACATTAAAGTTTAAATTACTCCCCTCCCCCCCCCCCCCCTCGGGTCCTTCCGGTCGATCCACTGTTCAGTTCATTGGTAGTGTGTACTGGAACTGCCTGTCACCTGATGTCCGCTCCATCACAATTCCTTCTGTATTTAAGAAAGCAATTACAAACGATATCTTAAACTCTCTTACCCTCTCCTAAGATCTCAAAGACACATAACTGTCAACATTCCCTCAACCCTGGAACCTTTGGATCCGCTGCATTATTTTCATGAAAAATTCATCAAATTCAAATTCGTTACTTGTAGTACTCCCTCATTGATTTGTTTCCGTCTTCTCTTTGTGCCTTGTTAATGATTGTATTTTCCTCTTCCTCCTTTTCTTATATCGCCACCTACATCATTTTGCGAAAACTGTGGCAATATGCCCAGTGAGAAGGCAGATTTTGCCTGTGCTTCTGGTGAAGTAAAATAAAGCTAAACAAACAAACAACTCGATCTACGGACAGAACTGTTTCGGCCCCCTTTGTGGACTTATCAGCGTGGCACAGAGAAAACTGGCCGACACTGATAGCAATGAAAAATAAATTTTCTAAAGCCAGATATAAACCAGGTAGGTTGCCAGAGTACTCAAACTGACTCAAGTTGAAATTAGGTGGA
Source organism: Sycon ciliatum (assembly GCF_964019385.1). Lineage (NCBI taxonomy): Eukaryota > Metazoa > Porifera > Calcarea > Leucosolenida > Sycettidae > Sycon > Sycon ciliatum. The sequence continues at coordinate 11,981,040 of NC_088652.1, forward strand.
CAGAATCCACAACTCGATTGGTAGTGCTCTTCTCCACTTAGCTGCATGGTCTTTACCGTACATGTACTTAGGCTAGATCATGTTCCTACTGAATTACTTTGTGATCGGTTCAAAAATCTCGACACCTGTTTTCATGTTTTTGTACACTTCAGATAACGGCACGAACTGCATCGATCACAACGAATGTCAGAATGGCGGCCATGATTGCCATGACAACTCGATGTGCTCCAACACGGTGGGAGGTCATAATTGCTCATGTAACCCAGGTTATGAAGGTCCAGGTACCTACTGTTCAGATGTGGACGAGTGTGCACGTCATCTTCACGACTGTTCGTCGGATGCCACTTGTCAGAACAACATTGGTAGCTTCAGTTGTTCATGTAATTCAGGATACAAGGGTAATGGAAAGAGTTGTGTGGATGTTGACGAGTGCCTGAAATCACCGTGTGACGAGAATGCCAACTGTACGGACACCGTTGGAAGTTTTACTTGTGCATGTAAACCTGGTTATACAGGAACAGGAAAGTTCTGTGTGGACATAGATGAATGTTCGAGTTCCAAGGACAACACGTGTCACAGTGATGCAACATGTTCAAACAAAAAGGGTTCCTACATTTGTACATGTAATAGTGGTTTTCACGGCGATGGCATAAACTGCACAAACATCCATGAATGTTCCAATTCATCAACCTGCACCTCGAACTCTACCTGCACAGATAATGTCGGTTCGTATACATGCAAGTGCGATAGTGGTTTCTCAGGTGATGGGATTTCGTCATGTTCTGATGTGAACGAGTGTTTGGTGACAACCTCTTGCCATGCTGATGCAATCTGCACGAACAGTGAGGGAAAGTTTGATTGTAGTTGCAAACCGGGTTACAGTGGAGATGGACAGCAGTGTACTGAAATAAATGAATGCTCAACTTTCGCTCACAACTGCCATTCTGATGCTATCTGTAGCAACAGTGCAGGAAACTTTACTTGCAGGTGCAATAATGGTTTCTTTGGCAATGGAGAGACATGCGAAGACAAGGATGAATGTGCTCCTGGAGCTGTACCAGTGTGCAGTGTAAACTCTAAATGTGACAACGTTCCTGGTTCTTTCCATTGTAATTGCCTTACTGGCTACTTGAAGGATGGAGTATCTTGCGTGGATATCGATGAATGTACTAATAGCTCTTACACTACCAACTGTCCAACTCAGTCAACGTGCTCAAACACCAAAGGAAGCTATGTGTGCCTCTGTCATCAAGGATATAAAGGTAAATTCATTTTGATGTAGGTTTTCCGACACCCACGGTCAACTGGGTACTCGCTACTCGGAGTGAGGGTAACATGGATGCAGCTAACGAGGTTCGCCCCCTTGTCGGGCATTGGTTGTGAGAGTCACCACATCACCCTCACCGATAGGCGCTGCATCTGCCACCCTGGTATCACAGGCATGGTGATAACCTGCCACCCTGGTATCACAGGCATTGTGGTAACCTGGCACGGGCGAAACTTCCTACAGTCCATTCATTGGAAACTGGCGCCCGAACTTTTTGGTGTCTCCCACACATACCGTATTTTCTCTAATAAGAGCCCGGGGTTCTTGTTTTCTCAGTGACAGCTCTGCCCGCGCTACTATTAGAGACTGGGCTCTTATTTTTTCAACTATCAAGCATCAAGCCAACTCCAGTCAACACAGGCATAAACTGACCATATCAAGACTGATTTTGCAACCCTAAACTCAGGAATATTGTCAAAATAGCTGTTTCACAATAGCATTGGCGCCAGGAAGGAACCAATTGTGACCTGCGCTACTATTAGAGACGGTGCTCTTATTATTTCAAACCACCCTCACCCCGGGTCATTATTGGAGACTGGGCTATTATCGGAGACCTGGGATTTTATTAGAGAAAATACGGTAGTTGCAGATATCGTGAAAACAACAGTACATCCTGCATTGTGTGACCTGTGCAATTACTCCTTGCCACATTTGAGGCCACAAAAGTCCAAGAACAGGGAAATAGAAATTCAGCCAGGTTTTACAAAATTAGGACAGGTATGCCATGGCAAAATGGAGAAGCAGATCCAAATCCCAGATTTTTGAGATTTAAAGTGGGCTTTTGATCCTCAATTCGGCCCAAATCCGACTTTTGAAAGCCAGCGGGACAGTTTCCGATGAATGGACTGTAAGCTGGTTGTGTTTCTCAACGCAATTGTATAGACGTTTTTAATGCGGACGTGCTAACTTTGCTTTACTTTGTTGTATTGAAATCATGAAAAAGTGTTTGCTTTTTGAACCTCTTCATACATTTGAGGGATTGACGAGGGGAAGTCAAGAGATCACATTGATTTTACCACCAGCCCCAGGACTCGAATGAAGGCACTTCGCCTTTTGAAATTCCTTACTGAAGTGAATGAAGCTGGCAGCTCATGCACAAATGTGATGCAAGTACTCCACATGCATGTACGGCACAGTAGTATAACTTAGTGTACAGTAGACCGTGCTAACCTTGTACATACATGCAGTCGTGCGATATGATGTGAAAATGAGTCTGAATTCATTGATGTGAAATAGCTGCCAGGCCCAATTTGACGCCCATGTTCTGGGCCTTCATTAAAACGCTTCCGCTCAGAGCCTTATTGCGGGCTCTTACGGTGCTTCCAGACAGTACGGAAACCATGGCGATCACATTTCCCGGTTTTTGTTGTTATGTTGCCGTGCCGTCAAACAGGAAGGAATTCATCACTCCTGTCTGCAACTACTGCACCACCGACCACGAACGGAACAGATAGCGGTAAGTACTCAGAAGCAGTGCTGTAAAATGACTACTCCCTGTAGTCAAATGCCATGGCCAGCAATCGAGGACATCTGAGAGTTGTAATTTTTGCACTCCTCCGAGGTGTGATTTTTGGCGTGCTGGGCCAAGCACAAGGAAGCCATCTGCAAACGAAACTGAAGAAAATGGTTGTTTGATGATCCTTTGGTGTAATCTTTGTTTCTAGTCGAAGCTACAGTCAAATCTGTCGTAAGCGACCGCCCCTTGGTGCAAGAAAAAGCGGTCGCTTACGGCAGATGGTCTCTTACGGCAGATGTATGGTAAATCCGGCATACCAGGTATTATGCTTTCATGTACTCAAATCGACGAGAATAATGTGATTTTTAATATCATTTTTATATTGGATATTCAACGACGACCATACTCATAGTACGCGTATGCGACACGGCAGTAGATCGACGCTGCCCGGACTTGAGAGCTACAGCACAGCCTCAGTACACATGGTACAGGCCAGCCGCCAGTCGATCGCACTTGCAAGACAGCGCATTTTCACACTTTGCAGTTGCCAGCGCACTGGCAAGTACAGTTTCGCACCTGACTGAACCTGTGTCGCGGTCGCTTACAGCAGATTTGAATGCAGCCACCGTGCATGAAATCGCGGTCGCTGGTCGCGCACAGCAGATGGTCGCTCTGGACAGATCAGTTTGTATGTGAAACCGTCGGTGCACGGAAAATCGGTCGCTAACGGTAGATGGTCGCCTACAGCAGAGGTCGCTAACGGCAGATTTGACTGTAGTTGCTGTTTGGAGCAGAAACGCTGAAATTGACTATTTTCTGCATGTACTTCAGGCATGCAGCCTCACTCGTATTTTAGCTCTTTTTCTGGAATGGATGCTGCTCTGCGACCCTTGGTGAACATTTCCTGCGCTCATGGAGCAGTTGAAAAGGACGACTGGTATGTGTGGTTCCTGGTTTGAAAGTGGAGAGTCTACTGTTGTGCCTTGAAAAAGGAATAGAGAGCGATAACGGCACGTCTGTAGCTTATTTTTGAGTGCTCTTCGTACATTTTTGATTGTGATAGAAAATTCTCAGACCAAAGTCAGACCAAATTCAGCGCGAAGATGGCCGTACAGTTTTCTTGTGGATTTTTTAGTTGTTTCATCTCGTATCTATATCAGTATCGTGATGGTGAAGTGGAGAGGGTGATTTTCTCCCTCTAGGCTTCGTTCGGCCGACTTTGCTTCGTCCTCGTTGAAAAGTGATCCTGAAAAAAGGTCGATTCGCAAAATTGTGTTGATTTTCAATATAGGTGATGACATGCGATTGCTGGCTATGCGTACCGAGAAAAGAGAAAGTTACTTTCGCAAATCACTGCAACTTCGCGTCCAAGTTTTCGAAGTTTCGAGCTTTGTTTCTGTACTCATTCCCAGACTCGAATTTTCTTTCCAACTTTCGCGTTGCTAAACGTCCTTATTATTATAGAAATGATTGTTCTGTGTGTATGCTGACACTCAATTTGTGTGAATTCTTTTCAACACGACTCCAAGTTGTGGTTGGTTTTGTGACGGAGCCTAAGGAGTAGGTGCATGCATCAATTTGTTCAAGTGAGGAGATTCAAGCGTGCTGCACATGTCCTTCAAGTATGCAAAATAGAGAAAGGCCGCGAATAATTAAAATTTAATCAAAAATGTAGAAGAAGAAAAGAGTACCAAGGAGCGACAAGTTGCGCTATATTATCCACTGAAACCACCAGTTAATTTACAATCAGCTCATGCGATAACATTGCACGACACTGACCAACGGTACTGACGTTCTACACCTGACTAGCAGATTGTACATTCACTAGTAGTATTCCTGGATATTCTAGCGTAACTTGTAACTCCTTAGTCCTCTTTTCTTCTTGTAAATTAATCCTTGGCACTGAGTCTAATTTTAAAATATATATATTTGATACAATTTCCATGCCGTTTTATTCATTAATGACTTTTATATGTACCATTTCTGTGCGAAACTGCAGTATACAAAGAACTAACTGGCTATCACTTTTGTTCCGGTACCCAAACTGTTCTCATGGCGGTCGGTCATAGAGTTGACTATGCAACCGCCGCGCAAACCTGCAAACGGCACAATGGCGATGTCCTCAGCGCAGCGACATTCAATGCAAAGTGTACGCTTGGCCACGTGGGTCCTGCCTGGTTGAGCGGCAATGGCTATACAAGAGCTGACAAACGTAGAGTAGAGTACTCTACTCAGGGATTTGGATTTTTTTCAACCCAACATTTGGATGCTATATGTGAAATGTGTAAGTTACTTATTGCCTGCTGTCCAGCATAGCAAGTTGCCCTCGTTTCTGAGGGAGGGGAGGTGGTCCGAGTACGACGAAACGAACGATGTTCGTTTCAGAGATGACAAAAACTTTTGCAACGGTCCCTTAGTTTCTCTCATACTAGTACAGTCAAAGAAGGCCTTAGGCCTGTGGGAATGCCCTATTAAAGATTTAACGAGAGAGCTTGGAAGCTCAGGGCCCTATGCTATGCTTTTTTGCCTTGATGACCTAGACAAAAAAAAGCATAGGGATGTTATAAATTCTTTAAAAAAATCCTTTTTTTAAAGACATAACCTGGGATTCGAACCCGCACTATCGCGCGCCCTGCATGCATCCCCCGATACACTTCGCATACATACTAATTCTTCCAAGTTGTTTCACATTGTGATCTTGCATTTGAATGCCCTATTTGAATATGCATTGTGGCCAGCCGTCTTTGATGGCACGGTACGGTAGGGGATAGGAACGGGACAGGTACGATCGAGGGTAATACGACACCGTCTCCCGTACCGTACCATCAAACACAGCTGGCCACATACAGCCGCCCGCAATATTCAAATAGGGCTTTCAAACGCAAGATAATAACGTGAAGCAACTTGGAAGAATGGGTATGAATGCGAAGTGTATGGGGGAATGCATGTAGGGCGATAGTGCGGGTTCGAATCCCAGGATATGCCAGAAAAAATAGGAGAATTCAAAAATGTATAACATTCTATGCTTTTTTGCCGCCAGATACGGATAGCGCCAGGCGTGACACAAACAAACACACAAACAAACACCAAATTAAAGCTGTGTGGACCCTGGCTAGCGCCAGACGTTACTGAAGTAACGTCTTCTGCATAGCTACGGGAATAAATATTAGAACAATGTCTGTCTCGTTGTCCAGGAAACGACCAATCAGCGACATTCCCGCCAAGGGCCTTATCAGAGTTTAAAGCCCGCTCAATCGTTATTTTACAACTTTTGATGACTCGTCGAGGGCCTTGGATTAGTTTAAAGCCCGCTGAATATACTCTAAACTGGTGCGTACAACTCCCTGTATGGTGTAGTACGGTGCAGGTAATGAACTCTGCATAAAATGTACGGTGTACTACTAAAAGCTACGCATTTCAGAAGTGTGTACGGTGTTTGCCTCCCATATTCGTTCATCTGTACGACTTTCCTTTGTCAACAGCTTGCGAAAACCTATAAACACCGAAGATCGAAGTCATTAGAAGTATCGACAAGGGGCTCTCAAAACCCCTAAATAGCTCCACAAGCTATGAATAAGAATGAAGCTCGCAATAAGAGCCCAGCATTTCATTTGCTTCTATTCTACTTTTAGTAGTCCTAAGTGGTGCTGAGTTACCATAACTTACCAGAAGAAAATATTCTTTCATACCACACCAAGTCTCTCTGCACACAAACCACAAACCTACCCAATTTACTGGTACACAAGCATGATGGAAGTGAGATAATGCATGTAACCTCGTTCTAAAATAGTTAGTGCATGGCAGGGAGGGTCTTATGGCTTGTTTGTGCCCTTCAGGGTAGCCCTCGGGCCTACGACCCTCAGGCTAATCTGTCGGGCACTAACAAGCCCTCCCTGCCATGCACTAACCTATAAAAATAATAATAATAATAAATAAATAGGGCTCAAACGGTCACGGTTTACCCCGAACGGTTAACTGCTAAGCTAACGGTCGGTTTAACGGTTATAACCTATAAGCCTTGGCAATCCTGCGGACTCGTTTTTAACCGTATATTTGACTATACTCATTCAAAAAATGTACCCTATTCAGTACAACGCACACATGTACATTCTCTTGCATGCTCATTCACACATATTCTCACACCAAGAAACCAGATATGACCGAGTTGACAGCCCAGAAATTGCGTACTCGTGCGAAAGCCTGCGAAAGTGCATACTTTGCAACGACCTGATACTTGAAAAATTTACTGAAAAGTTACTGCGTAACCGTTATCTTTATCGGTTAACCGTTAATTCTTCGTAACCGGTCTGCAACCGGTTAATCGGACTAACCGTTTGAGACGCGGGCCTATAAATAAACCTGTGCTAACATATGGGCCAGTGCATGTGTGGAATTGTCTGCGGGGCAACCCATTTCGTTCAGAATTTCGAGAAAATCGCTCTCTGAAAGAAGATTTCTCTGTGTCATGATATTTTCACCGGGCTCTGGAAACTTACATGAGTGTAGCTCTAAACTGCAACGCCACTGTCAGAGATAATAACGAAGAGTATGCTGTGCTTTCTGTTCATATCGTTTTGACTTCAGCTTGTGAACGCACTGCGGGAGATAATATCGCCAGCATAACAGCGGACGGTTATGTCGTTTGTAACCCTGGATATGTCTACCCCCATAGTCAACCAGTGTGCGAAGGAACGGCACAGGTTTTCTCTTGTGTTTGTAAGTATAGCGATGTGATGCTTCCCTGACATGATTCTTCTTTCAATATAAGCCCATTGCGCATCGCCAAATATGGATGGTATGAGGAATGCATGTGAGTACACTGGGATCAGGAATGCACTGTTTAACACCCCCAGATGACCATGCCCAGGTGGCTGTCTGGGGGGTGTTTAGGGTGCAAATTACGTCATTGCGCAATGGGCTTATTGCTAATGATGTCATCATCTGGCACAGCTCAAACAGACGTAGTTGAAATACATGCAAAGTAGAGAATACTTGCAGACAGTCTTCTCCTGTTTCCTGTTGCAGTGCGTGCATTTCTTTGTACGCCTGCACGTAAGGCTCGCTTGCATGCAGTGTGATTCCGAAAGGTATGCCAAATAGATTCCCAAAAGTAAAATGCTACGTGTCTTATCTAGCTTGATTTCACAGCCGTTTAACCCTCTGTGCCCGAATCTCGAGAGAAATGTTTTCAAAAACAAGCTGAAATCCTCATCACAAGGAAACTCGTGTCTACTGTAACACCGGAAAGTCTAACGACCAAAAGGTTTAACGTTTTTGTAATTTCGGCATGATTAGGTGCAGAAAGTTTAACGATGGCTACCTGGCCACCCATCTGTATGCGCATCTTTACACAGACATCTAGCGATAACGTTTTTTCAAATAACGAAAAATAATTGGTCGTTAAAACGTTAACTTTGTGACTCGTTAGACTTTCCGGTTTTGCAGCAGTTGCGAAGCTTTAAGACTAAGCTTAGCAGTGAGGCGTCGTTTGATAAGGTGGAATTAATAAGCACTAAGCGCTGAATAGCCGAAAACGGATGCACTTCAATTCTTCTTGTAAGTTGTGTGTGTGGCAGGCACGGCAGTGGTCAAACGGGGAATTTCCCTGTGACTCATTGTTGTGTGATTCATGGTTGCATCGCGCATTTGACGTGGAAAACGTTGAGCAAAGATGCGGGAACCGACGATTTTTGTGGAGTTGGTTGCAGAATCTCGCTCGTGCGCGATAGTTCGGCGCGATTCTGTTTGTCTTGTTGGGTATCTAGTGGCAATATCTTAATAGAGGAGATTCATGGCATTCCGAAGAGACCGAGGTGAAGAGATTCCAAAACCGAGTGATTTTAGATAAACCTCAAGAGCATACTGTGACAGTTGCGCGATTCAAAGCCTATCCCGTTGGAATCCTTGGAAATTGTAGCCGGACTGAAGGTGTTCAGCTCTATTCGTTTTATCATTCGAGGTCTAACATTAGCTGTACTTATATTTGCACAATGTGTACTTTCCATGCTGATACCGTGTTGTCCGGAGTATTAGCCGCACTATAAAATCACCACTATCTGACCCTGAATTGTCATTGCAGCTTATCTACGATGGTCAAATTAACTATGGCAAACGAAGCAGATGTTTGCAGCTCGCGACAGTAAATCTGGGTCAGGCTTTTAAAACTCATTATAAACCAGTGGAGTTTATACTCCGGAGAATACGGTATTGCTTTCCATGCAAAGATACTTTGAAGTTGAATCTTCCAGGCATCACTCCTAGATCAGAAAATTGATAGCACCTCCGCCCCTCTAAGAGCTAGGGTATGAAATGGCCTGTGATCAGTTCCAAATCTGGCTATGCGTTTTCATGTTCTTGTACACTTCAGATAACGGCACGGACTGCATCGATCACAACGAATGTTACAAAGGCGGCCATGATTGCCATGACAAAGCGATGTGCACCAACACGGCGGGAGGTCATAATTGCTCATGTGACCCAGGTTATGAAGGTCCAGGTACCTACTGTTCAGATGTGGACGAGTGTGCACGTCATCTTCACGACTGTTCGTCGGATGCCACTTGTCAGAACAACATTGGTAACTTCAGTTGTTCATGTAATTCAGGATACAAGGGTAATGGAAAGAGTTGTGTGGATGTTGACGAGTGCCTGAAATCACCGTGTGACGAGAATGCCAACTGTACGGACACCGTTGGAAGTTTTACTTGTGCATGTATACATGGTTATACAGGAACAGGAAAGTTCTGTATGGACATAGATGAATGTTCGAGTTCCAAGGACAACATGTGTCACAGTGATGCAACATGTTCAAACAAAAAGGGTTCCTACATTTGTACATGTAATAGTGGTTTTCACGGCGATGGCATAAACTGCACAAACATCCATGAATGTTCCAATTCATCAACCTGCACCTCGAACTCTACCTGCACAGATAATGTCGGTTCGTATACATGCAAGTGCGATAGTGGTTTCTCAGGTGATGGGATTTCGTCATGTTCTGATGTGGACGAGTGTTTGATGACAACCTCTTGCCATGCTGATGCAATCTGCACGAACAGTGAGGGAAAGTTTGATTGCAGTTGCAAACCGGGTTACAGTGGAGATGGACAGCAGTGTACTGAAATAAATGAATGCTCAACTTTCGCTCACAACTGCCATTCTGATGCTATCTGTAGCAACAGTGCAGGAAACTTTACTTGCAGTTGCAATAATGGTTACTTTGGCAATGGAGAGACATGCCAAGACAAGAATGAATGTTATGGAGCTGTACCAGTGTGCAGTGTAAACTCTAAATGTGACAACGTTCCTGGTTCTTTCCATTGTAATTGCCTTACTGGCTATTTGAAGGATGGAGTATCTTGCGTGGATATCAATGAATGTACTAATAGTTCTTACACTACCAACTGTGATGCTCATTCAACATGCTCAAACACCAAGGGAAGCTATGTGTGCCTCTGTCATCAAGGACATAACGGTAAGATTATCTTGAATTAAGTGTTGGACATGTGCGAGCTATGATCAGGAAAAAAGACCTGAAGGTCGCACAGAAAAATAATTTTTTTATCGCATGCACCCCACACACCCATAGCCATTGGGGTTTGCAATGCGTATTTCACTGGAAATTATCAAGTCACTTGGATGGGATTGATTGAGCGAACAGAACTCGTCTGCAGGCAGCATGCCAACCAGTAGAAAGAAATGAAATGGTTCTTTCCGTTGTAATTGCTTTAGCGGCTTCTTGAAGGATGGAGTATCTTGCGTGGATATCAATGAATGTACTAATAGCTCTTACACTACGAACTGTCATGCTCATTCAACATGCTCAAACACCAAAGGAAGCCATGTGTGCACCTGTCATCAAGCACACAATGGCAAAGCTATTTAACTCAGACTTGTTTGGTACTCTAAGGGGCATAGCTATCCATCTTTTAAACGAAGAGCAAAAGTTTCGTCTATGGGTGGGTGAGCCAAGGGGAGTTTCGTTTTGGAAATATTGATATGAGAGACATCAAGGCATTCTTTCTGTCAAGTAAATCTATTTTTTGGGTGGGGGAGGATCCTAATTAAACTTTTTCGTTGAAATTATCGATATGCCGGATAGCCGCTAGCTGCACTCATATCTCTCTTATTTGGGGCAATCCAGGACCGGGTACTGCCTATACATTTGCACTTTGCTGCGCCAGTAACTCTGAATCGCATGCGTCTCAGTGGGAAAGGGGCAGGGACCTGGCAAATGACGTCGCTATTCCCGCAAGAATTGACAAACGAATAGTTATTATTGTTCCAGTAAGTCTCCTCGACAGGGTGCCAGGCAGGCCACAACTTGGAAGTCCGGATACGGTTCATATGGGGGTACCGTTTTTTCCGGAGTGTAAGCCGCTCCCTCATTTTTTCTACGAGCAACAGACGTCTACCCTACTTATCACCGTTAATTTGATCAGCGGAGTATAAGCCACACCCCCCCCCCCCCCCTTTTTGGGAGGTGAAAATTGAGTGTGCAAAGTGCGGCTTATACGGTATCTTCTGTAAGGTGATCCTTGATCTTTCATCCTCGATCGTGGTGGCGTTCCAGCGGATACGGAAACACTCTACCTCTAGCCGAGTCTCACGGGAATCGTGAATGTGTTCTGCCTGGCGCGGTTCTTGTGTTCTTGATGTGTTGAATGGTAGGCCTGGCGCCATACTATAAACGGGCACAATTGAAAACCAGACGCTTAGGGAAATGCTGTTTAGTCTGGCGCTCTCTTGTTGCATTCAGGGGCGTAGCCGGTCCCCCTTTTAGGAAGGTGCAAGACCGCTCACGGTATATCCGCCGGTCCCCCTTTTAGGAAGGTGCAAGGCCGCTTACAGTATATCCGCTGGTCCCCCTTTTAGGAAGGTGCAAGGCCGCTTACGGTATATCCGCCGGTCCCCCTTTTAGGAAGGTGCAAGGCCGCTTACGGTATATCCGCCGGTCCCCCTCTTTAGGAAGGTGCAAGACCGCTTACGGTATATCCGCCGGTCCCCCTTTTAGGAAGGTGCAAGGCCGCTTACGGTATACCCGCCGGTCCCCCTTTTAGGAAGGTGCAAGGCCGCTTACGGTATACCCGCCGGTCCCCCTTTTAGGAAGGTGCAAGGCCGCTTACGGTATATCTGCTGGTCCCCCTCTTTAGGAAGGTGCAAGGCCGCTTACGGTATATCCGCCGGTCCCCCTCTTTAGGAAGGTGCAAGGCCGCTTACGGTATATCCGCCGGTCCCCCTTTTAGGAAGGTGCAAGGCCGCTTACGGTATATCCGCCGGTCCCCCTTTTAGGAAGGTGCAAGGCCGCTTACGGTATATCTGCTGGTCCCCCTCTTTAGGAAGGTGCAAGGCCGCTTACGGTATATCCGCCGGTCCCCCTTTTAGGAAGGTGCAAGGCCGCTTACGGTATATCCGCCGGTCCCCCTCTTTAGGAAGGTGCAAGGCCGCTTACGGTATATCCGCCGGTCCCCCTCTTTAGGAAGGTGCAAGGCCGCTTGCGGTATATCTCCACCTTTAAAGGCATGGGGAGATATTCGACTATATAGCCAGTCTCAGCTATAAAGCCATGGGCTTCATAAATGGGAGGTGCACATGTGTAGGACGGCTGGTGCATGTCATTCATGGTCATTAAGAGCATGCTGAACCTAGGTCGAAATTGTTAGGGGGTGCACATGGGTTGGGATCCGCATCCGGTGCATCAACCCCCCCCCCCCCCCCTGAATTGTCGAAAAGTCAGTGTAAAATGCAGCAAGGTCGAATCATATTGACCTATGCACAGACCGTCACCATTTGCACATTTTAAGACAATTCAATAACATGAACTGAGTGCTGGTCATATGTGCTCATGTTTTTGTACACTTCAGGTAACGGCACAAACTGCATTGATCACAACGAATGTAAGGCGGACAGCCATGAGTGCCATCCTAATGCCATGTGCTCCAACACGGTGGGAGGTCATAATTGCTCATGTGACCCAGGTTATGAAGGTCCAGGTACATACTGTTCAGATGTGAACGAGTGTGCACGTCATCTTCACGACTGTTCGTCGGATGCCACTTGTCAGAACAACATTGGTAACTTCAGTTGTTCGTGTAACCTGGGATACAATGGTGATGGAAAGAGTTGTGCGAATGTTGACGAGTGCCTCAACTCTCCGTGCGATACGAATGCCCAGTGCACGAACACCAAGGGAAGTTTTACGTGCGTATGCAAGCCCGGCTACAAAGGTATCGGTGTGTTCTGTGCGGACATAAACGAGTGCCTGAACAAGCCCGACAACAACTGCCACCAGGAGGCGACATGCAGCAACGTGCCCGGGTCGTTCACCTGCCGATGCCGGGACGGTTATGCCGGGGACGGCCGCTCCTGTCAGGACATCAACGAGTGCATGCAGGCCGGCCCGCCCGTGTGCGCGCCCGTCGGCGCGAACTGCACCAACACGAGGGGCTCCTTCGAGTGCAAGTGCGCCACGGGGTACACCGGCAACGGGGTGTTCTGCACTGACATCGTCGAGTGCGTGGCGCCAGGCGATAACGCGTGCAGCGAGAACGCTCACTGCACGAACACGGCCGGCGCGTACGGGTGCTCGTGCAAGGCCGGGTTCACCGGCGACGGGTACACCTGCAGAGATGTGAACGAGTGCAGTGCGGCGTCCACGTGCGCGTCCAACGCAATCTGCAACAACACGGTGGGTTCGTACACATGCAGCTGTCCGTTTGCTCACGAGGGTGACGGTCACACGGTGTGCACTGACATTGATGAGTGTTTGCGTGTGGGTATCTGCGCTGGCAACGCCGCCTGCAGCAACATAGTGGGCTCCTATCGCTGTGCATGCCTGCCCGGCTTTACCGGCGACAGTCACAGCAACTGCTCGGACGTAAACGAGTGCTCGGAGGCTAGTAGCCTGCACAACTGCGACCTGGCGGTGGGCAAGTGCACGAACGAGGTTGGCGCGTTCAAGTGCAGCTGCCCGGTGGGTTACAGGGGTAACGGTACTGTCTGCGAGGATGTGAACGAGTGCATGCAGACGCCGGACGTCTGTGTCCAGGGTGCCGGCTGTGTGAACACGAACGGCTCGTATTCGTGTCCCTGTCTCGCTGGGTATCGCGAGGACGGCGCGCTGTGCACGGAAGTGAACGAGTGCTGGGAGGGAACGCACAACTGTCACGCGCTGTTCGGCGCCTGCAGCAACCTGAACGGCTCGTACGAGTGCTCGTGCCGCGAGCACTTTGTCGGCGACGGCGTGGAGTGCGCGTCCGTGGACCACTGTGTGACCAGCACGCACAACTGCAGTCGCAACGCACGCTGCAGCACTGGTGAGGAAACGACTGCAGTAACTGGGGCTACAACAACAACAACAACAACAACAACAACACCTGCAGCAGCGGGTGCAGGTGCAGCGCTGCCAGATTCTTCATTCAACTGCCAATGTCTGCCGGGATACTTTGGTGATGGCCATGTGTGCAGCATCAGCACCAACGCTAAAAGTGGTAAGGGGAAACCCCGTAACTGTTGCCATTGAACGCAACCTAGTAGATGGAGGGATCTGGCTTTGAAATAGAAATTTTCTGCTTTGGGTTATCTGTCTAGATACCTATATGGCAGCATCTTGTGGTACGTGGGCACTGTGTGTTTACTATGCAACATTCACCTGGTCTTCATGACACAGCCGATTGAAGTGGCGTTTTCTTTCTTCTTGCCAGTGAATCCCTCGCATGCGCACGCACACACACACGCACACGCACACACGCACGCACGAACACACACACCATGTGCCATGTGCCATGTATACTGTATACGCCCGTCACAAGAGAAGCACGATCACATTGATAGGACCCGACGGTGTTCCGACACACCACATGCGGTCGTCCCTCTGTGACACCAGCAAGAGAAACAGCAGCAGCAAGAAAGCAACAACGTACATAAGGAACGGTGCAGAGCAGTTGTCAGTCGTTTGCGTGCACACAAACTCACATGCACAAACACACACACACACCATGTATGTACCATGTATACGCCCGTCGCAAGAGAAGCACGCAAATCTGCAAATGCACTGGATGTGCACCCACAGATTTTCTCTTATAGCAACGATAGCGAACAAGATCTGAATGAGACAGATCAAGACTTGCGCCAGATAACTGTCTAATCCACACAACTGGCGAAGCCATGTGAATCGACCACCAATGCACACCTGGTCTACACCACACGGAGTACATCGGCATAAAACGACCAAGACAGTTATCTATGCACACCCTACACTTGCTGGGGTAACCAGTATAGACAGCATGCTGCTTTGATAGAAGCAGACATTAGATGCACTGGTACCTTGAAGTGGAATTGGACACACACACACACACGCACACACCTTTTGACCTTGACCTTTTGACGCCCATCGCCGGAGGCGATGATAGCAATGCTACGGCAGAAGCCATAGCAACTTGTGCTGGGATTGCACCATTCAACAGCTTGCAAGGCTGAAGAATTGACCATCACTATTCAGCCTGGTCTACACCATACAGCTATTTGAAGTGACTTTTTCTGGCCAGTGAATCACTATTTTTTGGTCTTTTTCTTTTTTCTTTTTTTTCTTTTTTTTCCCACACACATCACACCGGCATGCACTGGCTGTTGGTAACCACCCAGGAAAATGAAAGAAAAGCCAGAAGAAAGATGTATGTGAAAAATACACCTTTTGACCTTGACCTTTTGACGCCCATCGCCGGAGGCGATGATAGCAATGCTACGGCAGAAGCCATAGCAACTTGTGCTGGGATTGCACCATTCAACAGCTTGCAAGGCTGAAGAATTGACCATCACTATTCAGCCTGGTCTACACCATACAGCTATTTGAAGTGACTTTTTCTGGCCAGTGAATCACTATTTTTGGTCTTTTTCTTTTTTCTTTTTTTTCTTTTTTTTCCCACACACATCACACCGGCATGCACTGGCTGTTGGTAACCACCCAGGAAAATGAAAGAAAAGCCAGAAGAAAGATGTATGTGACCATAATCGTCGACAAACGCACGCACGCACACGCACACACACACACACACACACACACACACACACACACACACACACACACACAGTGTGCCACCGTTCGCGAGACGAACATATTTTTCTCAACGCCGTTTCATTGTTTTGCTAGTGTAGTTTTCGAACATCTTGCCCGTGTCCTTTAACCGCTGTGTCCTTTAACCGCTTTGTCTTTTAACTGCTGTGCATGGTAACTAGGTCAGCAGGATTCCGGAGCCCAGGCAATGTTCATCACTGGCGTGGGTGCTCTGACCTGCGTTGTCGTGATCATGCTGGCCGCTCTGTTTGCCTACAAGTCCGAGACCAGAAAGCGTCCTGGCATTCTGCAACATCCAATGTCGGACATGTCCTCGCTTAGCAGGTGAGAGACGCTAGCTAACGTAGCCCTGCGTTCAGTGGCATCACTAGTAGTACACGAGTAGTACATGAAAGCCAGAGTGTGCAGCTCGCATGGGTTGCTGTCACGGCGGAATTCCGTGATTACACATCATTTTAGTGATGTAGCGCGTACAAGCAAGATTCAAGCAGGTCTCTTTCTGCACAACTGCAGCTCAGTTGTACGCACTACGCCATTTCCCGTCTCAAATCTCCGGGAAGTATGATATAATGACGGATTCCTGCCCTAGAAAAAGCCTCCAAGCTGCACATTCTGGTTTTCATATACTTTTCGTGGCATATACAGTAAAACCTGTGACTAGCAACCACCCCTTGGGGCCAGAGAAAGTGGTCTTTAGTGGGAGGTGGTCCTTAGTTAGAGGTTTTCACCGTACAACCATACACGAATGTGAGACTGTCCATGACTGGTGAAGTGGTCGCTAGTCACAGGGTATACTATGGTCCAGTGCTGTTGTGGGCTGTACTCTTGACAGTGCTGTTGGTCGCCGAAAGAACTGGGGGGTCAGCCTCCTAGCCTAGACCGTTCTTATCTTCATGCACTACAGTCTATGCCCCGTTGAGTCACCGTGTATACATTTGTATGCTCTGTGCTTGGTGAAATTCTAGCCTGGTCGTTCTTCGGTGCTCCGTTCTTCGGCGCCCGACTGTACTGTACCGGGAGGACGATTTTCCAATACCGTAATGGCGTGCGTGCAGTGCGTTGAGTGGGTGGGGTAATCTCTGCCGACGATGGCTTCATTATCCCATACACTACTTTTCTACAAGTGGGTTCTGATGAAAGGTTATCACAAACAAAAACTAGGGAAGTGTGTTAGTATCGCGATTCTCATAAGTTCCTGGTTCGACTGCTGGAGGTGGCAGTCAGTTTTTTCTTCAGACTTTTCCCGTTTGCCTCTTTCCCTCAAACCGATGAATACACCAATTATTTCACGGCACAAAGCAGCAAGGCAGCAATGAGGCATAATTATGGAATGGCAGGAGTGGGTGCGAGGCAGGGGTTGAGCACTTCCTCACATTTTGCATGCATCGTATTATTCATAAGCACACGAAGCACACAAGCCATATAGTTTTGACGAGGCCTTTCACTTTTTCTTTTTTCAAGTCGAATACAATGGTGATTAACAAGGTAGCAAGCATGTCCTTAATACCGGCCCTTTGGCCGTCAGGACATTGACAAAATAGCACTTTAAAAGATAGCGCTAGTGGCTCCAACTACATATTTGGCCGTCAGAACATTGACAAAATAGCACTTTAAAAGATAGCGCTAGTGGCGCCAACTACATATTTGGCTGTTTGTGCCAAAGAAGTATGTGCGAAAGTTGTCTCCCTTTTGATCCCGTGGTCCTCACTGTTTAACCCATTGAGGGCTACAGGGCCTTTCATCTGAGGCTCTGAAGAAAATGCTAAAAATAGGGCCAATATACAGCTCCACAACTTCAAAGTCTAGGCAACTAGGTTGTTGAACTCTTGGGAAATGTTGACCAAGGCTATGATCATCACGCTGACCAACTCGATATAGTTCCCAGAAAAAGGAACAAAGTGCTATATGACACGTAAGTTCATCCAAATTGCGTAAAATACGAAAAAGTCGCCAATTTGAGTTGAATCACCGGGCGAAAAAGAAGAAAAAAACGTATCCACGCGGGATTCGTACCCGCAACCTCTCGTACTGAATGCAGGAAATGTACCGCTCGACTCTGGGGTCTCTTCCAGCCATACGCTGGAACACGGAACTTAGTACAGTAGGATAGCCTGTCAGCCCGAGTATATTCGGGCTCAGCGCCCTGACGTCATTTTGAATCCCGAATATATTCGGGCTCAGCAGTCAATGGGTTAATATGTGTTACTAGTACCGTAAAATCCCGCCAGAGCGCCCCTACCTCCTCGACGCTTCAGGTGGGGAGGGGCGGATGGGCGAGTCCTACTTGCCGCATTCAGTGCTACATGAAAAAGTACTCACCCTACGAAAAAACTGTTCGTGCATCTCGTACACCGACCAAAGGTCAAGAGCCAGGAGTCGTACAGACCCGTCAAAACTCAGGGTTTGTGCGATTCTTGGTCAAGAGGTTGGGCACTGTTGCGTACATTTCCAACGGGGGTCGAGTACGCGTCTGCAGTACAGTACGGCATCACAGACTGTGACAGAGTCATACGAGGATACAATCAATCACGTCCCTGACAAGAAGTCAGGGAAGGGCGGATAGGAGAGACGGGGCGCTCTGGCGGGATTTTACGGTACCGTTAAATCCCACCAGAGCGCCCCCGTCTCTCCCATGCGCCCCTCTCGGACTTCTTTTCAGGGAAGTGAGAATCCTCGTATGGCTCTGTGAAGTGTGATGCCGTACCGCACTGCAGACGCGTGCTCGCCCTTGTTGGAAATGTACGCAACAGTTCACACCGACTTGACCAGGGATCGCACAAACCCTGGGTTTTCATTGGTCTCCCTGCTCATTCATTACCTTCGGTCGGTGAACGAGACACACGCACATTTTTCGCAGTGCGAGTACTTTTTCATGTAGTACCAAATGCGTCACGGCACGTAGGACTCGCCCATCCGCCATTCCCCACCTGGACCTACTCGAAGGGTCGCGGAGGTAGGGGCGCTCTGGCGGGATTTTACCGTAGTACCCATTGGTTCACTATGTGTCTTTTAACCCTTTATTGGCTGGCCTATACATTGATCGAACACCGATGTTCGATGGGGTAGGCATTTTGAAATTATCGTAACTTGGTCAAATCTCGGTCTTGTGGAGAGATCTAAATATGTAGGTCGAAGAGAAAACTCTCAGCTGTCGCCTCGAACAATTTTCAAAGCGATACAATGAGCGGTTCTTGAGTTATAGCACTCGTAATGTTGGTCCCGGGGAATTTGCGCTCAGGACGCGATGCGTGGGTCAACGGCCGGGATTTTCCCTGCTTACGTCACCTGTTGACAAGACTACACCGATTCAACTTCAAAAGCAGGTTCCCGGGAGTCTCTACGAAAAAATTTGAGTTTGATACGAGCAACAGGAGTGAAATGGTGGATAGAGATAGATCTCGAGCGTGGGCCCAGCGCTGGTCGGCCTTCCCTGGCTTGCAGCGCTGGGCCAGTGCATCCCGTGGAGTCGAGTGTACGCTCATTGCGCTCCTCTCGCCAAGGCCTTTCCAGGATGCCCAAGATCGTGGAATTTGTCCAATGCAAACTAAAGTTACGTCCAATTTAGGTACAGGTTTGGCGATTGCGTGGGCCTGTTTGTATTTTAATCGGCCAATAAAGGGTTAAAGTGCTACGTTGTCAATGCTCTGACCGCCATAGTGCCGGTTATAAGGACATGCTTGCAGCCGTGTTAGGCCTCGGTCACACTACGCCAAAAATGCAGCGTCAGCGTCAGAATCACTAGCTTTTCCATGGTAACTGACGAAAACGCGGGGAAATTTGAGCGTCGGACGCAGCAGAGTCGTCTGGTGCGAGCAAATCGGTTGCGTTGGTGCTGCCGCTTGCGTGCTGCTGCATGCACTTGCATGAAAAACGGTGTCTTTTGAAAAAATAGCACACTGTACCGTACTCAATCACAGGGATTTGGTTCGCCGCACAGTGGTTTTGTGAAGTGCGTCAGGCCGCGGTGGCAACGGCAAAAATGCAAAATGCAGCGTCAAGTGTTGGAGTTTGACGCTGCGTCCAGCTTCAAACTGACCGTAGTGTGACCGAGGCCTTAATCACCATGGTATTCAACTTCAAAAATGCCTAGTCGAAACTGTGTGGTTGCTGTGCTTCGTGTGCTGATTTCTCTCAGTCTGTTTGTTCACCCATTTATATTTCTGTCTGTCTATGTGTGTGTGTGTTGAGCAATCTATATTTCTGTCTGTCTACCACTATTGTGTTTACCTGTGTCTTGCTGAACAGGAGGAAGAACGATGTCGATGAGCACCCGCCACAGCTCCAATTCAACAACGAAGCGTATGAACTGTTCCTGCAGCACGGAAGCGTAGCTACACCGACAGACGACTGCGCCACTACGGACTACGAGGAGTTTCAGCTGGCCAGAGCCGGCGCCCGCTCCCGCTCCCAGTCGCTTAGCACCAACTACACCGAGGCCAAGCCGGACAGGCAGTTCTCGCCCGACACGCCGGCCCCCGGTCAGCAAGCTGAGCAGAGCCTGCGCGGCGACCGCAGCAGCAGTGTCGGCAATCTGAGCCACGGAATGTCCAACTCCACGTCCAACCTCACCGGCGCCATGTACGACGAATGGCAAGGAAACGGCAAGCCGATCAACACGCAACAAGGCCACAAGGAATCAGGCCACCGTCGCACCAACACGTTCTACGCCATGTTCTCCTCGTTGCTCTACAGTGTGGTGGGCAAGAAGTCGAGACGGAACAGCGCCACCATTACAGTCACCTCCTCACCGCGTTGGTCGAGTACCAGCTCGCAGCACGACCTCGGCTGTCGGTACAGCGCAACGGATGAAAGACTCGTCGGCGACAACCACTCCGCCTCGACCGTGTCACTGCCTGGCGAAAGCCAGGCTGAAGACTTCGAGCAGTCTTGGACGTCAGCGGATGGCGATTTCCTCAACGTCTTCTCTCGCAGGCCGACAATGGAGGGAGGATGTAGATTGGCCAGTCCGAGAGGTTCGTCAGTTACCACCGTGCCGTTGAACGAATTCGAAGGAGACTATGGTGTGATCGATGACCTGATGAGGGCCAACTCAAACGACTGGGACCCCTGTGACGAAGAAAAGCAGTACGAGGTCGGCATAGGCGGACAACATTCTCTAGCTTTGTCCAGTGAGGATCTGATGCTGGAAAGCAGCACGGACAATGCTGAGAGCCCTGCCGCCCCCGCTCAAAACAATGACGTTCGTGCCTGGATGCATCGCACCTTCTCCAAGCGTAACCAGAAGGTCAACAAATCCAATCCCATCCCCAATGCCAAGCCCGTACCGCCGGGTGCACAAGACGACAACGGCTGCGAGCAAATTGTCGAAGACATGTACGAAATCTTCAATGTTCGCCAGGGTGGTGCCTGGAGTGATAGTTCATCCCAGCCAACAGCAGCAGCAGCGAAGGTGTCCAACGTGTATGAACTGGGAACAAACAACGAGAGTTCGGATTGTGGCTCGTGCCCATATGAGGCGTGGCAACAGGATCAAAGCGGGCAGAAGCAGCCCAGCTCGGGACGGGCCCGAACTGACGCAAGTCCCCCAGATAGCGAGAGGGGCCGGAAAGGTAGCATCGGTGACAGAAGCAGGGTCGGCCAAAGAAACAGTGTTGGGCGAAAGGTCAGCATGAGTCGCATGAAGAAGTTGGCCCTGTTCAAGCGAGCCCAGGGGGAAGCGGCAAGCGGTGCAGTAGACGGCGGCGACTCTGAGTACATGCCAATGGATGCACTGCAGGACGACGACGACCCATTTTCCGCTATGAGATCACGTTGCATGTCCTCCACCAGTTCCGCCGGCCGTTCAAAGAGCCCGTGGAACATCGACAGCGCAGTTTCCTTGGGCAAGATGAAGGATCAGGGCTTCTGGATGTCCGAGGACTCCTCTACGGTCATGGGCGGGTGCGTCACGGCCGGGCAGAGTGCGGACGAGAACTCAGTTCTCTACGAGGATACAACCGAGATGTGCAAAGCACTGTCCCAAAGCCACCCCAATCTCACCGAACCTCTGGGCAAGCCGTTCGCCTCGTGCGACAACAAATCTGTCGTACCGAAAGAGTTTTTCTTCACAGTGGAGAATGGTGGCGACATGATCCCGCTCAGCGCGTTTGAAACGACGTTGACGGCTGAGGAAGCACAGGCGTTCGCAGTCGTACTGGGCTCTGACAACCAGTTCGCCCTCGTCGACCCCCGCACGAACAAACGTTTAGCCACGGCCAGCCGCGCTCAGGCAAACAAGGCAGTGAGGGCAATAGCCGAGCAACGGCAGCAGCAGAGCGCGGCTCAGAACATCTACGACAACAACAGACTTGCAGAGGACGCCGACGCCAGAGCGCGTGCCAGAACCACCACGTTCAGCTGCAGATCGGAAGCTGCACAGGAGCACAGGCACAAGCTCTTGAAGAAGCCGAATGGCCAGTACATGTTCGTGGGCACCGGTGGTGGCGTTATGCCTGTCAGCATATTCAAGACGAAGGTGGACTACAGCCGAGCGCACTTCTACTCCGTCAGCGAGTCCGACGAGGGCGGTGTAAGCACGTATACGCTCATGCTGGAAGGCGATCGCATCGCAACGGCCACAACACCACCGCAGCAGCAGCAGCAGCAGCACGACGAGGCTAGGCCGACGCCCGACGACGGGCACGTGAACAGCAGCATGTACAATGCGTACGGTCTTCCCTCGCAGGACGATAGCAACACTGCTGAAGGCTCAGCGGTGGCAGCAGCAGGCTGGGGCCGGGGCTCTTTGGACAGTGAGCAACACGCCAGCAGGGCAGCAGCAGACGCACTCTCAAGTTCCGTCCCGGCAAAGTCAATGCAAGCCAACGGCAAGCCAGTGTTTATCGACCTCGACGGCAGCTACGCATTTAAGAGCAAGAGCGGCAGCTCTACACCATTGACGGTCTTTGGGGTTTCCTTGACCGAGTCTCAACCCGACATGTGCACCGTGGTATACACGTCCAACAAGTATGCCCTGTTCGATTTCAGTACGTCCAGCCAGCCCCTGGGCGTAGCCTCGGACGAACAAGTCCACTTGGCCGCGGAGGCGAGGCTCGCCGCATTGGCCACACAGGGCAGGCACGAGGACGATGCCGCCAGTCCTCAGAATACGGAAAACTCTTCTGTGCTGGTCACCTCCAGCGGTAACCAGGTGCCCATCTCGCTGTTCAAAACCAAGAAGCACATGGAGCTCAACACGCAGAATTGTCTTGTTACTGAAGCCCCCAGCGGAGCAATGGCGGTGTTTGATCGCAAGACGAGCGCACTGATAGGTGCTGCTTCTCCCGAGGAGATTGCTCGCGCGCAGTACGCGCTGGTGGGCAAAGCGTCGGTCAGGAAGAAGCCCACCAACAGCACGAACCCACCTCCTGCGCCGTCCAGCGGTTCCGGAAAGGCCGACGAGGACAAGCCTCGCTTCCCGCGCGTCCCGAACCACTATTCCTACGTGCGCGCAGAGAGTCTGGAGCGCAACAGCCAAATGAAAGTGGCCAGAATGTACAGCATTGGAGCGGGAGCCATGGACAGGGCGTCAGCCGTAGAGATGAGCATGGATGACTACTTCGCAGAGGAACTCGGTGCCAACAAATCTGGCACCGGGTAGTTTGAAGAGGTCTCCTCGGATGCACACCGCTTAGCTCGTGCTCTTCTCTGTCATGTCCTGACTAGACAACCACGATGCACTGTTGGATAGTGCCTTCTGCCCCTTTCCTTCCTTTGCTCCCCACACCGCTGGTTTTGTCAACGTTATTATGTCTGTGTTGCTCCCTTGTCTCTCAGATGCTCGGGGCTGCGATGAAGAAAATATTCAAATAATCCAGTATATGGCTTTCATTTTAACACGCGCAAGTGGCTGCGTAGCGAATTATCCTGCGCATGCACCACACATGCTACGCACGCACACACACACACACACACACACACACACACACACACACACGAGCAAATTAATTTTGATTCAAGTTTACTAATGGACTGACAATGCCGATTCATAGGTCTCAAGTGAGGCGGCTATTTCTAGCGCGCATGCATTGGGTATCGTTTCACACACTTCCCTATCCTTCCTCTTCCTTTGCCCGCAGTTCTCACATCTTACAAAAGTGTTATTCTCCTTTTTTTATTCCGTGTTTGTGGGTCTTCCTTTGCCTGAACTTTTTATCTTGGTTTCCTACCGTTTTTATCCCAGGGTATTTCCCTGCTGTTTTAATTATCACAGTTCTTTTTTCCTTGACTATGATTTTTCACTTTCTTACCCGACAAACGCAACTATGCAGTTCTGCAATACTCACTGTCCCTCTCTTTCTCGCTTTTACTCTCTCCCCCTCCCCTCCCCCCTCTGTCTCTCATCCTCTCTCATATGCCTTCTATACACATACCAGCTGCAGCTTGTTGCTATCAGGCAGTTTCCTGCGGAGTGTACAGTAGTAATACGGGGCAGTTTACTTTGTTTTATCAGCTGCTGAAATAGCCAAAACGAGCTCGTAATAAATATTATGTATTCTCCAAGCATGCCGTAAAAATAAGTTTTGCTGCCAAGTCTGGTTGAAATGGATTTACTAGATTTATTGCAGCGTTGTTCATGACGGGGGTACCGGGTGACGTAAGAACATTTTATCGTTTGTTGAGATTACTATATATAGTTTTATAGCCGTGTTCCTCCTACCTACTTTTACTTTCCTTTTCTTGCTAGTTAAATGAAGATTATCCGACTTCGTTTCTGCAGGCGAATTTGTGTGTGTGGGGGGGGGGGTGTGCGTGCGTGCGTGTGAGGTGTGTGGTCCTGCCATGCACGTGGGTGTGGGGGGGGGGGGGGGGGGCGTGTGTGTGTGAGGTGTGAGGTGTGTGGTCCTGCCATGCACGTGGGTGTGGGTGTAAGGAGATAGTCAGCTTGGAGACCTGAGCACTTCCGAGGCTTTCATTCTGCCTGATACTACTCTCTAGATCTACTGTATGGGAATCGATGTTTAGGCACATGTAGCTGTCTTATTTGGTAGATCTGCTGTTTTCAATCACTTGGGACACTTTGTCTAGCCTATTTGTCTTTCGTTCGTGCCATCTATCAGTTTTGTGGGGTGCCTTGACCTGTATTTGTGAGTTCTCGAGTAAAGACCCTAATTCTTGACTGGAGTCACGTCTTGAATTGAATTTGCTGGGTGAGCCCTCGTTCACGCAGTTGTACTTATCGTAATAGTCAATATCTGGTTGCTGGATGGACTAGCGGCTAGAATAGGGATGACCAAATGGTCCAAGTGTGTACTAGTACTCGTACACGATTATTGTTTCCATCATCGTGAAATGAGCGTTGTGGAATTGCAGTCGTCTGCCTTTGGCACTGAGGACATGAGGAGATTGTTACTTCTGCTCAGCATTGAAGCGATCATCAGCTCTCTTTGTTCTAATTATTGAGAGGACATACCGGCATCGCAATCAAGTAAAGATTAGTAAAGATTAGTAAAGATTAGGTGTGTGGGGGGGGGGGTGTGCGTGCGTGCGTGTGAGGTGTGTGAGGTGTGTGGTCCTGTGGGTGTGGGGGGGGGGGGCGTGTGTGTGTGAGGTGTGAGGTGTGTGGTCCTGCCATGCACGTGGGTGTGGGTGTAAGGAGATAGTCAGCTTGGAGACCTGAGCAGTGAGGATGTGAGGGCTAGTGGGTGGCATGAACAAGAGCAGGGAGTCGTAAAATACCGGGTATTTTACGACTCCCTGAACAAGAGCATGTCACTGGGTGAGGTCAGTCCCCACCTTCATGAACAAGAGCATGGTACTGGGTGAGCTCAGTCCCCACCTTCATGAACAAGAGCATATAGCATGTCACTGGGTGAGGTCAGTCCCCACCTTCATGAACAAGAGCATGTCACTGGGTGTGAGGTCAATCCCCACCTTCATGAACAAGAGCATGTCACTGGGTGTGTGAGGTCAGTCCCCACCTTCATGAACAAGAGCATGTCACTGGGTGTGAGGTCAGTCCCCACCTTCATGAACAAGAGCATGTTATTTTTTATTATTGTAATTATTTATCACTCTCTTATTATTGACCCCCACAGAAACTTGTAGTTAGAATCTTACCGTTTCGTTCTCCCGCTAAAAAGAGCTTTCTATCGTCGAAACGGTACCAAACCGACGGTATTTTGGGTTTGGGGTACGAGTACCGTTGGATCTAGCGCGTGAACTGTAAAATGCCATGTCTACACACACAAAAAACAGTGCAGGCCTACCGCCGAAATTAGCGTGAACGGTAAAACAGTAACCGACAGGACTAGCCAGCAAGGTGGAGGAATATGTTTTTATGTCAGGCACTCACTCACTGTCACTGCCATCACCTTCCCAAATCCAAACCAGCTTGAAGTCTTGTGCATTGTGGTGCAGACCACAAAAACTGACCAGCTTACACTGACCTGTGTCTACAGGCCCCCAAACAACACTGTGGGCTTTTGGCAGCTTCTTACAGATACCGCCGATCATCTCTACAACCCACGTGCACCGATGATTGTTCTGGGTGACCTAAACTGTGACACACTGCGAACACCACCCACATCCCACCTTCACCATTTCAAAGAGTTCTGCAGCTCACTTCACCTTGAGAACATAATCTCCTCTCCCACACGATTCCCCAGCCAATCATGTCTAGACGTTGTACTGGTCGATAAACAGTTGCTAGGTCGTGCGCCAGGCAGTTCCAGAGCTTTCATCTGGAACCAAGCTGTACATCCCGTAGTAGACGTCAGTGATCATCACCTTGTAACTTTCTCCTACAGCGCCCCTGGTAGAGCTTCATCACCCGCAACTACAGGGATACGACATATCCGCCGACCACCTCTGTCTTCAATCAGCCCTGATATGCTGAAAACAGAAATCGCAAAGAATGTGGCCGAATCGACGAGCGGCACCTTCCAATCGCTGGATGAATCAGCATCAGCGTTTCGCGACAGCGTCCTGTTGGCCGTAAACACGCTGTGTCCACTACGGCCCTGTCGCAGTCAGAAATCACGGAAACCTAAGCCATCCCCGTGGTGTACACCAGCGCTAACAAATCTCTTCCACCGTCGCAAACATCTTCACCGCGCGGTTATGAGAAACCCGACTGACACCCAGCTCTTGCAACTGTACCGTGCAGCAAGAAGAGAAGGCACGCTGCTTAACAAACGCCTAAAGAATCAATATTTAGTAAGGGAGTTCTCAGACTGCCGAAATGATCCTCGCCGCCAATGGAAAATGCTCAACAAACTCCTTGGTCGGAACACCACTCCAACACCTCTCAAAGCCGACATTTCCAGCCTCACCAACTTCTTTGGATCGGTCGTCTCTGACCCAGAGCGACCTCCTTCCCTGCAAATCCCCCAAGGCCCCCGACAGCTCACCAGTTTCGCAAATTTCACCCCTGTCACTACCACTGAAGTCTGCAAGCTCCTCAAGAAGATCTCCCCTTTCAAATCCACCGGACCCGACGAACTCCCACCCCTTCCTCTGAAGATCTGTGCAGAAGAACTAGCCGGTCCCCTCTGTCTCATTTTCAACGAATCACTCTCCCTCGGTTCCTTTCCAGACATATATAAAGTAGCGTCTGTATTCCCCCTCTTCAAGAAAGGCAATCCAGAATGTCCCTCTAACTATCGCCCCATATCTCTACTCCCCATCGTATCCAAGCTTCTAGAAAAGATCGTCCTTCATCAACTGCAGCGCTATATCAACACCCACCCAGAGCTCAACATTCTTCCTCCCCAACAGTTCGCCTACCGCTCTGATCATTCCACAGAGGATGCACTTTCACTGGCTATATCAAAGTGGCAACAACGCTTGGATGACGGTCAGAACACCGGAGTGTTATTCTTGGACATGAGCAAGGCGTTCGACCGGGTCAAGCACCAGCCACTCATCAACGAGCTCTACTCCTGCGGTATTTGTGGCACAGCACTGTCTTGGTTCGCCTCCTATCTAAGCGCTCGTCGACAGACAGTGACGAACCCCTCCACAAAAACATCCGGCGACTCCGTGACCTGTAGTCGAGGGGTACCTCAAGGCTCTGTCCTGGGCCCCGTTCTTTTCACAATCTACACAAGACACGTAACAGACGTCACACCAACTCACACATCTAACATACTCTACGCCGACGATATAGGACTCTACACATCGAGCAGCTGCATCAACACGATACAGGACCGACTATCAGAGAGCTTCGATGCGGTTAAATCACACCTCACGGAACTGGGCCTCCTACTGAACCCCGACAAAACTCAACTTTTAATCGTCCGCCGGAAGACAACCCCATTTCCACCTACCTTCACTGTCATCTGTGGTAACTTCCCAGTATCCCCTTCCCAGTGTGTCCGTTACCTTGGAGTGCTAGTCGACCAGCACCTTGCCTTCAAGGAGCAGGTCGGGAAAGTTGTTGCTGACGTCAACCGTAAGCTGGCCGCATTCCGCAGAATACGACATCACATCACCACCCAGGCACAACGTTCCTTTTACCTAAGCATTATCCAATCCACCATGGAGTACGCCAGCAACTGCTACGTTCACACGATATCAGCAACCCTATACAACACACTCATTCGATGCTTCAAACGTAGCCTCAGGATAACATTCGGCTACCCACCATGCCACCCAACCGCCACCATTTGTCAACGCCACAAAATTATTCCTGTCGCCATCCGTTATAACCTAAAGATATTTTGCCTTGTCTATAAATGTGTGCATGGCCGCCGCAGCCCTCTACTTGCCGAGCTTTTTGTACTTAGATCAAATAGCAACCATACCAATGCCTTGACCAGGGGACAGTCCGCCCTGGCTTTAGCCCTGCCTAATGCTTCGTCACGGTACGGTTTCTATGCTTTGCCTTACCTGGCTGCTGACAGGTGGAATTCGCTTCCAGCAGCATGCCGCCAGGCAGCCTCCTTTGCAATGTTCAACAGTACTCTTCGCAGCCTCTTTTGCAACACATAATGGCACAGCATGCAGCCACCGTTTTCTTTTTTCTTTACTCTATTTCACGCACTTACGGCTTTCTTCATTCAGCTCTATTTCACGCACTTACCTAGGGTACCCTGTAAAAAGACTCACAGTCTGTGGGGATTGCCCTAGTAAAATAATAAATACTACTACTACTACTACTAACCATGTCTAGTGTCTACGGCTAGACTACCATGAGTCGTTTTCAAACAGCAGCAGCAGCATGCGTTTGAATTCACGGACAGATACTATGAACTTCATACCAGGGAGTTGTAAAATACGACTCCCTGCTTCATACAGTCGGGCAAGCCATTCCAGAGTCGGCAGCTGGCTAGAAGCGGTCGGCATGCGCCAGAAGCACTGTGGGCCAGGGGGCGGGGAAGGTTGCGTCCCAATTGACCTCGAGTGGTCATGCCTGTCCGTGGGCCTTGCAATACAACAGCTCACTGACGATTCCAGAATGGATTCGAAACGTCAGGATTCGCGTCAGATTCGCGTCAGCCGAAACCACCAGGCGGGAATAGAGTACTCGTATCCGATGGCTGGACAGACATACGATTTTTAGAGATTGCAGGGCAATAGGAGATGGAGCCAAATGACGGCCATAAAACGCATTACTAGTGATATCAGTCATGTAGGGTTCCAAGTAAAAAGGCAACATTGCCTGTTGGGAAATCCCTAAAAAATAAGAAAATAAGAAAAAAAATAATAATGTACTTCAAGCCTGATGATCGTAGTACAGTAATACCAAGAGTACATAACCCAAGAGTGTGCAACTCCAGCTATGGGGTCTGCGACGGCAGAACTTCACATCACGTGATGAACTCGTGCACTCTATTGCATGATAGTGGTTATGTACTCTTGGTAATACTGATACGTGAAACTCAGAGTTGTAACAAAGCTTCCAAGGCCAATCTCTCTCTTGTGTACTTCAATTATTATTATTATTTTTTACTATGTTCACATAACCAGCTCGAAAAGAATAAGGAAAGACAATGGTACGGAGACTAGGACAAACTGACAAGTAATGAGCAGGCGCTGTGCCGAGACGCAGCAGTGATGGTGGGGCATTGATGACTCTGCCGACCTGAGGTCTCGGCGTCACGGCCAAAAACACGCACCACAAACAAAGAAAAAAAGAAGGTATCCCGCGACAGCGCGTCCATGTTAGCGCGGTGCACTTCAGCGCGACCGCCTTAGCGCGAGGCAATTCAGCACAGTGCCATTTCAGCGCCGTGGCTTGACAGCGCCAATGATTTCAGCGCGAAATTTTAATGCGCAGGACATGTCAGCGCCAATTTCTTCAGCGCAGATTTTTTCCGCGGGAGGCACTTCAGCGCCGTGCATGTTAATGTACGTACGATCAATGACTATTGACAACTAACACCAGTCGCCCTATAAAAGACAGTATTTTGGGGGATAGGCCATTATTTTCTTTAATTTTCCAATGCAAACTAACTCTCAAAAATGGAATTGAACCGATTTGAGACAGGCAAGGGCAAGCCGGCATTCTGCCAAGGTGGTGGTTACACTTATCGCCTTGATAAGCGTGCTGCTGACGGCGAACGATTCTATTGGCGGTGCATTGACAATGCGTGTACTGTGAGAAAGGAGACGCTGGGCTTGGATGGTGTACCCCAACCAAGAGATGCCGCCCAGCACACCCAAGCTCCCAATGCCAATGACTGTGTTACGAGGAAAGTGGTTTCGTCAATGAAAACTTCGGCGAAGTCAACATTGCGGCCAGTGACAGAGATTTATGATCAAGTCGTGCAAGGTCGTGCCCCACATGTTCAGGCAGCTGTTCACACTGCACACCATGCGGGACCGCAAACTTCTGCCATGTGTGTACGTGTTGATGCGGTCGAAGAGACGAGGAGCCTACCGTAGAGTGTTTCGAGAGTGTCCTGGAAGTCAGACGTGCAAATGGGGAAATCACTAATTTTGAATTTCTTTCGAATGTTGATCGACTTCTTCATTTCTTATCTACGGATTCTCTTGTCATACTTCTAATGCCTACTAAATAATTCAAACTATGTAAAAACAAGTTTGTCAAAGAATCACCAAGTCACCAAATCCCGGTAGCGAGAGTGCAGACGAGACCACTAATTCCGTGCGAACGATAATGCGTACGATACCGATATAGTACGCGCGAAAGTGCTTCGCGCTGACATATATGCGCTGAATTGCCTGGCGCTGACGTTACCTCGCGCTGACAGTACATCGCGCTGAAGTGCCTTGCGCTGACATTACTTCGCGCTGAAGTGCCTCGCGCTGACACTACCTCGCGCTGAAATGCCTTGCGCTGAAGTGGTCGCGCTGAAATGCCTCGCGCTGTAGTGGACGCGCTGTCGCGGGATGGAATCAAAAAGAAGATAGAGCTGTACAGGTCAGAAAGATGCGAAAGCCCCAAGGTTTAACACGAGCGAGTGTGGGGGAGAAACTATCATAGCATGATACTATTCATAGGGAATCGACTGCCCAGAGCCAGTTTGTGCTGCGAAGATGGCGATAAACGTTCGTTTTGAATGATTGCATTCTCTTGCTGTGGAGAGGCTGGGACAGGAGAGCGGCAGGGAGGGAGTTCCAATCGCTGATGCTGCAGTGTGGGAACGAGCGCTTCAGCGCCAGCGGGGCAGATGCAGGCAGCTGGTGTTGGAGCTGGTGGTCATGGCCACTGACACTACCGTGCTCGCTGCGGTTCTGGGATTGGCAGAGGTGATAATTATTATGGCGCGGTGGCAACACAGAGAGCAGCTGCGGAGGACCAGGCAAGTAGTGCAGCTTGTACGGCCGGGCAGGCAAGCGAGGCAACAGTACGGCGGATGGCCAAGCTGGGTAGGTGTGCCCCAGGTACAAGTACATGTACAGTCGAACCTCTTTAGGACGAACACACGAACGAACACACGGAATCATACTACAAAACAACCTCCAATGGAACTCACATGTCACGCACATAATAAACAAATCCAAAAAACTCCTTCACCAACTTCGTAAAACACGAGGCCAACTCAACACCCCCAGTCTGCTCGTAATCTACACCGCCTACATTCGCCCGGTTATAGAGTACGGCAGTCTCGTGTTATCCAACACCACCCGCACACAGAAGGACCAATTAGAACGCGTTCAGCGACGAGCAGCCCGTATCTGCCTGCGGATCCCCCTTTTTGCACCAGTCCATCACAGCTCACTTCTTCATCATCTCCAACTCCCCACATTAGTCTCCCGGCAACTCTTACGACAGGTTACTCTTGCCCACAACATCAAGTACATCCGCGCTCCCCTTCACATGCAACAGCCTCACCTTGCACGACCAATCACAGAGCAGCCATATGCACTACGACACATGAGAACATACACATTGAGAACATCACACACATACCGACACACCAACTCACCCATCAACCTATCCCTTCACAATTTCAACCAACTACCCCCCGACCTGCGTGAAACAAATAGCAAGCATGCGTTTAAATCAATGGCGTCTAGCCTCATTCTATCATCCATATGCTCCTGTAGTAGCTCACACTGTACCCCATCGTGACCCCATCCCCCCTGCAATGTGTTGATTTCCTTACTTGCTAGACTGATTTTATATGATTCTGGACTGATTTGAATCATATTATCTTCCTTATTGGCCATGGGCCATCGTGGAAATAAATAATAATAATAAAAAAAAAGAACACCAAGGGACCGACGGTATTTGTTCGCAATAATGGGAGTTCTTCTTATCCATAATTATGTCTTACCCAGTGAATACACAGTGATGAATCCAATAGCGCTTGGAATTCTAGTTCTTCTTAAGCGAAAGTTTGTCTTATCAGTGTTCTTCTTAACGAGGTTTCACTTTACATTAATGTTAGCAAGAGTACATACCGGGTAAACTCACCATCCCCGGCACGCGGCCTATTTACTCTTGAATCTTGATATGTATTACCTTCCGACGGAGACGAACTATTTCCGGGGCGTGGCGCCAGCAGTACGTTGGAGCGGATTGCGGTCAGGACTCAGGGAATCATCAGCACTAGCGGTATGTTGGAGCGGATTGCGGTCCCGGGGATCATCAGCACTAGCGGTACGTTGGAGCAGATTGCGGTCCCGGGATTATCAGCACTAGCGGTGTGAGTCCGTGTGGCCGTAGACCCTCTTTTTGTTCTGAACCCTACTGAGCTGAGCTGATGTCCTACGACCATGAAAACGCAAAAGTACGACAGACGTTTTATTACTAAAATACATGTATAGGTCTGAACTTTCGATTATTAGGCTGCAACGGCGATGCTTCAGTTTCACACCCACCACAGTTGCGTCTGCAACCACCTCTGTTATGCACTATTCTGTTCTCGGGGTTCGTGGTTAGAAAAAAAACAATAAACAAACCCACAGGGCCCACTAGGCCCATGTAATAGTACAAACGGCGTTTTTCTTTACTGCGTAGCATAATTACATGTACATGTATGTCACCAAGGACACAGACCAAGACGTTCCGCACTTCGGACTGCGCACGGTTACCACGATTGCCATGTGCTAAGTAGCTCAAGTACACCCTCAATCAAGATACTACTAGTAGTTAGTGCAGGGTGGTTGCGTGAGCAGTGTCGGCGCAGTTCACTGCTGC
The DNA here is from genome assembly GCF_964019385.1 of Sycon ciliatum. Lineage (NCBI taxonomy): Eukaryota > Metazoa > Porifera > Calcarea > Leucosolenida > Sycettidae > Sycon > Sycon ciliatum. The sequence goes on from NC_088652.1 coordinate 12,014,449, forward strand.
ATGTGAAGTGGTTCCCGCTTGCATCTCCGCATTTGTTAGCACAGTACACGCTCCCTGCTTGAATGAGGTTCTCGAACTCCGGACCTTGTGATTTGCTGGCAAGCCCACAACCACTCGGCCAAAGGATAAGCGCTGTTGTGACTCTTGGGCCGGGTGTATGGTTTGGAATATCTCGTTCCAGCTCAAACTACAGCATAATACCAACGCACGAGCTGGCTCGATAGGATCTAGGATGCGAGAGAAGAGCGTTGTAATTCCTAGGCAGCTTGTTACATGAGCCCGTACTCGTGGCTCCACGCCGGGCCGAGGAGGGGTTTGGCGGAGAATGTGTCTTGCCGTACAGCAGAGGTGTCGTTCTCTGGTGGCTCTGTGCATTGGTATAACGTTGCTGCTTTTCGTCAGCTCTTATCCGTTTTCGACGAGGCAATCAAGTCGAGTCCAAGACGAAAACCGAGTCAGGGAACGCCGAGTTAGGGAATATCCTGAACTGGTTGGAGAGCTAGAAGTGCCGGCAGTCGTTCGTACCCGCGACGAGATTAGGGACCTTTCGCACCCCGCGGACGGATACGAAACGAATGCTGATTCGTCACCTGGGTTCGAGGATTCGTCAGAGTCCCTGCGGAGAACTCGTTTTCACGAATGGAGGCCTCTTCATTCGTGGCACGCTCCGAATCCGTCAGGTACACATTTATTTGGATAGGTACACATGTTTTGCAAGGTACACATTTTTCCCTTGATTCCATGATCCATGCACGTGTGCGTGTAAAAACCCGTACGCCTTCTACCGGCGCCCGCGGCCGTATTCGTAGTTGCCATGCACATTTGCATGACGACTTGCGAAACCTGAAATCTGTTTTCAACGAAACGATTACGAGCCGAATCAAACTTTCGTTTCGCATTCGTTTCGTAGCAAATGCGAAAGGTCCCTAATGTCAGCCCGCAGGTGCAGAAAGTGCTGAACGTTCGCGTACTATGTTGGGTAATGACTGGAAGTAACACGATCGCCAGCAAAGGTTCGGCAATCTTGGCGACCTGGGGCAGGCGATGCGACAGACTCCTGTTCATGACTAGTGGCGAAGACAGGACAAATATTTCAGGTCGAGTATCCCTGCCGGGTGTGACCGAGGGACGTGATGCTCTGGTGGATAAGTCTCGCGAAGCCTGGAAGTACGTGTACGAGACGTACAGAGAGTCATACGACTGGTTCTATAAGTGTGATGACGACACCTACACGGTGGTGGAGAATCTCAAGTTCATGCTGTACACAATCAATACCACGCAGCCACGTTTCCTGGGCAAACATCTACAGGGTGGAGGTGTTGACTGGGTATCTGGCGGTGCTGGATACGTCCTCAACAGAGCAGCCCTGGGAAAACTGAGGGAGAAAATCGGAAAAGGCTGTATGACGAACGCTCGCATAGAACACGAGGACCAGCTGGTTTCTATCTGCCTGAAATCAGCTGGAGTCGCCATCTCAGACAGCCAGGACGTAGCAAGGAGCAGGATCTTGCCCCTCAGTCCAGAGCTGCACCCTCACACCCGGCGCTATAGCTGGTTCAGTGTACAAATGGGTGCTGAAGTACTCCGTGGGCAAGTCGAGGAAAACGAGGGACCCAGCTGCTGCTCAGAACTGGCGGTTTCGTTTCATTATATTTCACCGCAATCGCAGTATGCTATGGACTATCTCATCTATAAGCTGCACAAGTTTGGTGCATGGTCCAGCGATCTTAGGCGACTGGAAAATAGCTAGCAGTATTCACGTTCATACACCCCTCACTCCCCCCCCCACACACACACACACACAGCTGACTTTACTTGCTAGTAATTCACCAGCATTTAACAACACATTTTATAATGTGTCTGTTACAAGGTCTTGCCAGCACCGCACACCTCACCCCAGAATTATACTAGCACCATGGGTTTCTT